>NC_054709.1:30176206-30316834 GCF_016097555.1 Gigantopelta aegis | reverse complement strand
ACATGCAATATCAGAGATGTTAGTTTCGTTTTAAAAAGTGTCTTATAAAACTGTATCTACACATAACGAAGTATACATGCAATATCATGTTAGTTTCGTTTTAAAAAGATGTTAGTTACATCAATATCAGAGATTTTAAAAAGTTTTAAAAAGTCTTATAAAACTGTATCTACACATAACGAAGTATACATGCAATATCAGAGATGTTAGTTTCGTTTTAAAAAGTGTCTTATAAAACTGTATCTACACATAACGAAGTATACATGCAATATCAGAGATGTTAGTTTCGTTTTAAAAAGTGTCTTATAAAACTGTATCTACACATAACGAAGTATACATGCAATATCAGAGATGTTAGTTTCGTTTTAAAAAAGTGTCTTATAAAACTGTATCTACACATAATGATATATACATGCAATATCAGAGATGTTAGTTTCGTTTTAAAAAGTGTCTTATAAAACTGTATCTACACATAATGATATATACATGCAATATCAGAGATGTTAGTTTCGTTTTAAAAAAGTGTCTTATAAAACTGTATCTACACATAATGATATATACATGCAATATCAGAGATGTTAGTTTCGTTTTAAAAAAGTGTCTTATAAAACTGTATCTACACATAATGATATATACATGCAATATCAGAGATGTTAGTTTCGTTTTAAAAAAGTGTCTTATAAAATTGTATCTACACATAACGATATATACATGCAATATCAGAGATGTTAGTTTCGTTTTAAAAAGTGTCTTATAAAACTGTATCTACACATAACGATATATACATGCAATATCAGAGATGTTAGTTTCGTTTTAAAAAAGTGTCTTATAAAACTGTATCTACACATAACGATATATACATGCAATATCAGAGATGTTAGTTTCGTTTTAAAAAAGTGTCTTATAAAACTGTATCTACACATAACGATATATACATGCAATATCAGAGATGTTAGTTTCGTTTTAAAAACGTGTCTTATAAAACTGTATCTACACATAACGATATATACATGCAATATCAGAGATGTTAGTTTCGTTTTAAAAAAGTGTCTTATAAAACTGTATCTACACATAACGAAGTATGCATGTAATATGAGAGTAGGTAGCATACACATTATGGTGGAAACAGATCTGGATGAAAATTATTGGTCCATCATTACATTTATAAATAATGAACCTGTACACATATATCGCAAGATCCTATAACGCCATCCTTTTGAATTTGATTAAATACAAGTAATAGTTTTTAAACTGTTTATAAAAACATTTGATCATACAGGTAGTCATGTAGTTTGAGCATGTTTTGGGGTTTTTTAAATTTGATTATGATAGTAGTTTGGGTAAAGTGATAAAACTCTTTGCTTTGATCAGTTTGACTTCGCAATGTCATTGTCTAAATCAACATCACCGTGTAAAAATAGTAGTGGTCAGTTATTGATGAATGGTAAGAACTTGAAGACTGTAGTCACACTAATATACATGTTTACGACAATACTATTTACGACCTAATTGTCATAAATACATCGAGGGGTTAGTGCCAGAACCACTTATCTCCTTTCCACTTGAATCTGAGAAAACTGCACTGGAAACTTTGGAATGCACTTAGGCCTAAAAATCGGAAACTTAACTTTTGCTAAATATTTTGCTTTTAGATGCTAGCAGTTATTTGTTTTAGTATAAACCTTAAAAGTTTTGTCTGCTAATAATAATAAATCATGATGTAATTAGATGAAGAACTATTTAATTTATTCTGGCTCCTGGAACTTGAACACAAACAGCTCCAACCAGCATGCCAGAGCAAGCTATTTTATAAACAGTTTTTCTTACAGTCCAGCATATGTGACAAATTGTGTGAATCTCAAGTCAAGAATAATGTTATCTTGCAGTGAGTCCACGTGGCATACAGTAAACGTTTAATTTCGCAGCAGCTCTGAGGCACCTAATTGGGTCTGTGTTGTTAATATTTTGAAAATGTACTGGCGGCAGGAAGTAATTGTAAACAATAACAAATTATCTTTGGATGGCAGACACTGGAAAGGGTCATGGGTGTTTCCAGCTGTGTACACAGTAACCTTATCCTACACTAGATGGTAAATTGTGCTCCCTGGTATTGTAGCAGGTTGCTAGAAGCTCTTAACAACTTTAGAAAAACAATTTGTCAAACAAAGCAAAGCCTTAAAACCAGTTATAACAGATATATTTGTTATACTAATTATTACATGAAATGTAAGCTATCATACCAGTTATAACAGATATATTTATTACACTAATTAAACACGAAATGTAAGCTATCAGAGTAAGCTATCAGAGTAAACTGCACCACCTATAGTGTTGAGCTACTGACTGAATTAATAATCAACCGTTAAGATAAGTTAATACGTTTAATGATTTTTAATACACAGTAATTTAACGAAGCAAAATAAATACAGGTCCAGTAACTATATTCGGCATTTTTCTTTATAAGTTTTCAGTGTCTACGTTTTGACATGTTCTAAAACAAAATTATGTTCTTCAACTTAATGTTTTAAACAGCAATTTAGAGAGAATAAAATGACAAATATATTTACAATCAACGTGTAATGATTCCTAGCAGAATGCGCATTTTCGTAGGTTTTACAAAACTGCACAAAAATCTCATCGTGTGTAAGATGTTCGCATGCAACATGGGTCAGATGTTACTAAAACAATGTTTAGAAGTTATATGTGATTAAAACTTACTAAAATAATATGACATTAGCAAATAATTACCACAATTCTACTGTCCATGCAAGTAATATTACTAAAGGTACCTGTGTTGAAACCAAAATCTATTGATTGATATACTTTAAATTGCACATATATGCACTGGCGTATCTGGGTAGCCAGGGATTGGGCACAAGAGGACCTCTTTTTTCATAATACCAACTTTTATAATGCATGTCACCCCATAAAATGTGTAAAAGCAGTGCCCTCTATCTCCACTCCACCCCCAATAAACAATCCTGGCTACCCTAATATGTATGTATGTGTATATATATATATATATATATATATATATATATATATATATATATATATATATATATATATATATATATGGCTAGTGAATTGTTAAAATCACCTATTCCATGTTCCATGTTTTTTTAAATCCTCAAACTCTAGGCGTTTGGTGCTTGTGTATAGTTGTGTATCAAGTTTTAACTGTTATTTATGTTCCCCTAAGAATTTAATATGACGCAGGTGGGAAGGTGTGTGTGTCCCGTGACCGTGACTATGTGGATCTACAAAACAAAGCTGGCCATGACACCGCACAACTCGAAACGAATCCGGCAAGTGATGTCTTGAAATCTGAGCTGGATTATTATCACATATTAAGCCAGTGTCTTTCCGCAACGTTAAGTTTCAATCCAGACCCCGGCAACCTGATCTGGGAGTTGTTTAAACCATAGTTATCATATGTCCTCTCTGTGAGGTATTTAGACACTTGTTACCGGCATGGTGGCTGCTCCAACAAAACAGCGACAAAGTATTATTTATATGCATTTCCCCATTGACAGGAAAGTACATATCACAATCTTTAATGTACCAGTGAATGCCATTAAGTACAATAAGACCAGGTGTAAAACATATCTAAATACAGTTTAATGCATTCGTCATCAGCACTGATCTGGTGCGTGATTAAGTATAATGTTAGTCTAATGCGCTCGTAGAATGATGTACATGTACACACACACATTTTATTTAAACACACTATAGCAGTAACCACTTTGTTATAATGACCAGAGATATCTCATCATTGGAACATCTGAAATGCAACAATTATTCCAGTTAATGTAGTAATATCTAGATATTTTAGCCCAGAAAATATGAATGTGCATACATACTACTATAATGAACAATATTTATTATTAGTATGCATATTTATTTTATGCCATTTATATAAAGGGGGTCTCTTCTTCTAACCAATTAGTTATAATATGAACTACCATGAACGGACTCCGATTTAAAGAAAAATACTTGACCTGTATCTACTAATTCATGTTCAACTATATATCAAATATTATATAATGTCTATAAAATATACAATGACTAGAAAAGTTACAATCCTGTGATGATGCCTTTGAAATAATATAAACTAATTTCCCTCTATGCTAAGTAAATTAAAATATTTTATTGTGTATGGTCATAAAACATTTATCATCTTTGGGCCGGCATCCTTTTTACAATAAACAATTCCCAGGCATTTTCATTTTAAATTGCAACTTAAATTTATTTTTTATATAATACAAAATATAGACATAGCTAGATCATAATTTTTAACTAAGGTTGTTGCATATGGGAGCCATGTTTAAAAAAAGAAAGAAAGAAAGAAAGAAAGAAAGGAATTTTATATTTAATGACACACTCAACACAACTACAGGTATGTGGTGTCAGACATGTGGTTAATGACCACAAATATATTTTAGAGAGGAAACTATGGGCAACTATTTTTTTATTTGCACCAAGGGATCTTTAATATATGCATCATCCCACATACAGGATAGTAGGCCTACATATCATGGTCTGTAACACCAGTTGTGAAGCACTGGCTGGAATGAGAAATAGTCCAATGATTACACTAACAGGGATCGATCCTAGACTGACCGTACACCAGGCCAGCACTTTACTACTGGGCTACGTCCTGCCCCGGCAAATTAATTTAATTATAATATTTTTTCCTCTAATGCACGAATTGCGAAGCAATGAGTGAAAATATGGTTTTCGCACATCACGAGTTGACATAAACATCGTATTCAGAAAAAAACACCATGAAATGGTCTATTTATTATATACATATTTCCTAATTTTTGACAATATCTTTCGCTTCTTGGTAATATCTTTACCTTATCCTATCGAAAACACATAACGTCATAATATATTTCTTCCTATGAAACTTTGCTAAAAAAATTACTTGACCATAGACTTAAAAAGAAATTTGAATAAAATTGATCTTTATTAACATTTATTTAATAATACTGCGGTGCAAACATACCTGACAAAGCGATCATCCAAAAACTCCCACAAAAACAAAACGAGTCGAATGCCGTTAAATTCTTACACTTAGTGACTTACACTCGATGACACTACATTGTGTCATCATTATTTAGCTTCGTATTCAATTCGTTTTAGATATTTTATCGTAATTGTACTTCGTATCACTTTTTAATAGGTACAGTTGTTTAAATTCAGGGTGCAATTTGTTTTTAAAATTTTGATTAGCAGTTTTTCCTACTGGATGGAGAATTGATTAGCAACTATTGGAATTTGATTAGAACTTTAATAACATGAGTACATGAATAAAACACATTCTTTTCAATAATATTGCATATTTCTTATACATGTATCTGTATTGTGGGCTGCTTACCCCAAAATAAAACAAGTACAGAACAGTACATATGAAGGGTCATCACTGTCACTTGTTTACAAGGCCGTATCCTCCGTTTTTTTTGGCTATATAGGTCAAGGGGGGCAGTTGCGGATCCCAGTCGAGGCCCCCCCTCCAAACCCTGAGTGAGTGCCCCTCCACACACACCACCAGAGAATCTCACTTTGGTTTTTTTTGGGCTATATAGAAAATAGCATAGAAATGTCAGGGTTTAATTTTTATAGTACAACATATTTCTGAATATTTGTCAATGGTTATGCTAAGCAGCTTGGTCATCTAACTTGTTAAAAGTGATTTTTTAGTCTTTCCTGAGTTGATTTGTATGTCTGATCCAAAGTGCGATTGAAGCCCGAGAAAAATTCCTCATTTGGCTGATCATTCCAACGTATTCGGTGTTCATTTTTGTTATGAAAATTGACAATTCTTAAACGATATATATACGTATTTTACCGGAACATTATTTGCCGAGGCAATTCGAAATTAAAAACGCCAAGCTGTTAATTAGTCGATAATACCGTATGTATACGCAAACATTTTCGCGGCTAAAATAATTCGCGATCAAGCTTTCATTTTACATTTTCACGATAGTTTTTGCCAATAATAAAATAAAAACGACCAATATCAACTGAACTCCTTTCAATGACAGTTTCACGTACGATATAATTATACTCGAGACATTCTCGCTATGCGGTCCGCGTGCCGTTAGTCTTGTCCGCATGTATGTCTGATAATACATGATGCAGTAGACTTGAAAAATCGCAAACTAGACCAAATACTATTTATTAGTAGTATTCATAGGTTGCATTCAGGTTTACAAATAACGAAAGCCCCAAGTATGTATCGAATATAAGAATAATCAGTGTAAAAACAACAAACTGAAATCTCGTAGTCACGAGATACCAGACGTGAGTTCAGCCAGCCGTTTGTCGCTAATGTTTGCCAGCTGTTTTTTTACGCAACAAGTTAAACCGAACGACCACTTCGACAACCGGTCAAAATAATTATCAGATATTTTGACTACTGGCTATCGCTGAACGCAGATCATGCATAGCACCGATTGTCACTTGTAGTATAAAACCACGTGGCGGGTAATTTGACGATAAAAATAAAGTGCATGCGATGCGCTATATGTTTTATTCAAAGCTAAATCGGAAATAAGTTAATGCGTAATTAAATTTGCGGAGCTATCAGCATGTTCGCAATTTTCGCAGTATATTTAATTCGTGAACATAATATATTTGCGTGCACGGTAGGCTACAAGTTCAGTGCACACGGTCAAAGCTGCTTGCAAATTAGGTTACCACGATGACGTAGCAACTAGTACGTTACGTCACTGTTCTTGTTAAAACGTCAAACATCCTCCGCGTATTCCGACAGTATTTTCTATTTTAAATACTAACACACGCGAGAAGGTTGTACACTGAGATAAATTTTTAAAATGTTTATCATTGGCGAATCAGTTACCTTGGCTGCGATCACAGAAAATCGACACCCCTAAGTGCGTTCTTCTCCCGCAATCTCAATTCAAAGATCAATTTGGTTACAAAAAACATGCATCGCAAACTGCTAGTCATTGTTACAATATTGCATGGCGATCGCAAGATTTTGCATCGCTTTTTGCGATGCGAACCCGGTCATTTTGCAGCCTGAAATTACATTTGTTTATTTTTCAAATACGATCAGATGCATTGGTAATCATTAAACTTAAATACGAAGAAACGAGACAAAGGGAGATAGTTTAATCATGCACAAAAAAGTAAATACGATTTCTATATTTTCACTGTAGCTAAAATACAGTGAAAACATGACTTTTCACCGGATATGACTTTTATGGTTTCCGTAGATCTATATATTTCATTGCTATGTATATAATAAAAAAACATTATTAATTCGACTACACACGGAAAAAAGGAAACGTCATAGTGATTCATACACCTATTCACTTTATGACCTGTGGACCAAATTTTGTTCGGTGACCTACGATTTGTTTTTGACATTCCAGTGATGTAAGGTTATCTTTATAATATGTGAAAATTTCAAGGTGTAATGACTTAAATTTTGACCTAATAGTATCATTTGCCCTTAATACGATATAGAATTAAACTAATGTTCTTAAATAATGCCATAATTCTATCAGGAAATCTGTCACCAAGACCAAATGCCTCCCTTTCAAACCCAAGCCGATCAGTATAGTTTTGTTCTTGTTGTTGTGGGTTTTTGTTTTTGTTTCTTTTGTGGGTTGTTTTTGTTTTTTTGTTGTTGTTGGTTTTGGCGTGGGGTTTTTTTTTTGGGGGGGGGGGGGGGGGGGGGGGGGGGGATTAGGTCACTCGGCACCAAAAATGGGTAGTATATATATATATTTTAATACAAATTACGGACAAAATTTGATTAAGCTATCTGAACGATCTCTATCTATATAGGTATACATGTATCTACAAATATATCATCATTAGGCGCCGACCATAATACTTCAAGCGACTTGTAGAAGTATATGTTGAACATTTTGTACTGAAAATAAAACACCCACACTGCACCATAGCAATCCAGTGGTCCCTGCAATGCATGTGTTATGAACAGTCAACAGAGTTCAATGACCTACCGGTAGTTGGAAGTTGGAACTCGCTTAATGCTGGTAAATTTCTATCATGCCCGATGCTGCCGAGCTTCAGATACTTGGTAGTAACGGTGCAGTTAGTTTTAATGTTTACTTTAATCTGTTTTCAGTTCACAAAGTATATATTATTTTTAACAATAAGAGAAAACAAAATTAAAAAGAAAAAATCTAATATAGTCCACGACAAAAACAAAATGCCACAGAGAATAAAAAAAAATCTGCGGCAATCTCCACGGCATTGCTGATTGCCGCGGGAAATTGCACGGGTTGTATTTGGTAAAGATTAGGTTGTCGGTTTTTTTTTGTATAATAAATGTTCACATGAAGTGTGACGTACGTTTTTATTTCATTGAATGTTAAAGCTAGTTTTGAACAGTGACTTCCATTTGTAAAATGTTCAGGAGCTGAAAAGGGCTCCCCTAAATGTTTTTGTGAAAGTCATTGCTCTCCCCAGAAAGTAGCATAACTTACTTGTTAATGTCACCAAAGTGAACGGTTCTTCCTTTGCCCGCCATTTCAACCACTTCAGGAATACGTTGTTCTATATTTCAAGGCTACCCAACGGCCAAACCTTATTAGAGCCTTTAGTGACACCCCTTTTGCTGCCCTTTGTTATCCGCCCCTCCTCAACCGACTGTCCTGACGAGGTCGCTGTGATTCAAACTGATGATTAAAACACTGATATCTGTAGTTCTCTCCCGACGGCCAAAGACTTGGCTTTGTCCGGTCGTCTGCACAAATCTGTATTACCAGTTCGTGCAATTCCTCTGTTGAGAACAATAGTGAGCTCGAAAATGGGTTTGAAAATGGGATTGAGCCGAGCCGATAAATTTTAACGTAAACATGTACTATGAAGGTTTCGCGCACGCCTAGTGCTATGTGCTACACGAACTAAATTACTCTATAAAGTTAACATACATATGATTTTAAATAGTTTCTCCATCAAAAATGAAATTAATTATATAAAATGTATTAAATTTAATTTCATACAGTTTGCTAGCTTTACTTGTCAGTTTGCCATTACCCTACTTATATGGTAGCCCCCATGTTGCCGGTGTCTTCTTAAACTGGGTAGACTTCAATAACTGAAGAAACGCATATTGAGCTAAGAATTAATGTGGATATTATGTTAAAAAATGTGTAGAAGAATATAATGTTATACTTAATTTAACCTAAATAACTGGATGTTTTTAGAACCGATTCTGTCAAACATTTTCCTTTTTGGAAAGAAAAACGACAAAGATGTAAGCGTGTTGACTGCGATGGTTTCTCCTACATCAAGTACATGAAGTGCAACATGCATTTGTGTCTCAATATGGAGAAAACAAAGAAAGAAATGGTTTATTTAACGACGCACTCAACACATTTTCTTTACGGTTATATGGCGTCAGACATATGGTTAAGGACCACACAGCTTTTGAGAGGAAACCCGCTGTCGCCACTACATGGGCTACTCTTTCCGATTAGCAGCAAGGGATCTTTTATTTGCGCTTCCCACAGGCAGGATAGCACAAACCATAGCCTTTGCTGAACCAGTTAATTAATCACTGGTCGGTGCAAGTGGTTTAAACCTACCCATTGAGCCTTGCGGAACAATCACTCAGGGTTTGGAGTCGGTATCTGGGTTAAAAAATCCCATGCCTCGACTGGGATCTGAACCCATTACCTACCAGCCTGTAGACCGATGGCTTAACCACGACGCCACCGAGGCCGGTAAAAAACTGTTTAAAGTTAATTACATATGCTATTTTAATATACCGCTTTGACAGTTTATATAACATTTAAATATCAGGAACGGATCCAGAGTTTATCCAGAGTTCTCAAAATGGATGGACATTCAGATATATTTCATGGATGGCAAAAAGCATCAGTCACAGTATTGGAGTATATTTTAAAGGTTGACATAAAGGAAAAAAATTCCGTATTTTCTGGGGGTGCAACCCCACAAAGGGGACGTTGCCTGTCCTAGGTACGGTTGCCCCTACGGCGAGCTGAGGAGCAAAGTTCCAACCAGGTTTGGGAGCTGGTGGGGCCGGCCTAGAAGTCCTGCGATGACATGATGGTATACAGGTTGGACTATACCAAAGATCGGCCTTGATGATCCTGTTGATGGTATATATCAACCAAACTGTGACCCATAAATATCAGTACTGCAACCCCTACCTCAAAGTATTAACTGTTCACAAGCAGTGGTATACTGTCTGTATACAAAATTTTAGTCTTGGCGCCAAGCTGTGTCACCACCAGTCCCGAGTGTGTTGTTGTTGTTCGACCCCCGATGTTGTGGAGCTCGTAGTGGCATCCAAGCAGTGGTATACGTCTTGGCGCCGCTGTTTCCCGAGTCCCCGATGTTGATCGTAGTGGCATCCATCTGGTAGTGGTTTTCAGTCTTGATTTAGGAACCGGCCCCTCAGCCCCGTGGTGTCCCTGGTGTCCCCTGCACGCAATGGGGTCGGCTGGGGAAGGGGAGTGGTCGATCGGACCGGCGGTTGTACCGTATCTGGTGATGTTGCCTTCCTTTTCACCACCACAACTACAACAGGTCTCTGTGCCGACTCAACGGGAGCGGTCGGTAGAGTTGACCGCTGCATTGAAGTCGGCGTGGCTGTAGAAGTCGTATAGAGCGGCAGCGATTGATACATGGCTGTATGAAGGGCGTCGCTGGTCGCTTCCATGGGAACATGCCCCCACTCCACCCCCATCAAACTTTTTTAAAACTATTAAATTTTTAAAAATCATACATACACATGTATATACATGTATGTGTACCTAGTGTGGGTTGCACCCCCCCCCCCCCCCACCCCAATCCCAATATAAAATCCTGTCTACGCCAGTGGAGGGTACCAAGCCTAGAACGATACAAAATATGGGGCTTCTATTCCGTACTTCGGATGCAAATTCAAGAACAAAAGAACAGGTTATGTAGTAATTAGCTGTGTCTACACAGGCGCGTGACCTTGCCCCTATACTGTCTACATCGGCATGCGATCATACCTCTACTGTCTGCCAGTGGTCACCATGTAAACAATGACGGCATGTTTCCAGTAATTAGGACACCACAGAAAGTGTTGTGAAATAATCGCGCCTCTTTGATTTAGTAACGGGTGTAGGTAGCAAGATAAATCGTATTATTATTTGTATGTGTTCATACCTGCATTGCATCATACCGATCTGTCTAAAACAATAAATTCAGATCCCTATTTTATGTGATATTAATTAATAAAATAATGTTATTTATTCTGCTTGTTGTTTTAAATGCGTTCTGATCTGAACACATACTTTTATTACAGTCAAATATTAATATCCCAAAATATTTCAAAAGTTTGGGACTGAACTTGTGTCCTCCTTCTCACAGGTAGGTAGGTAACTAGGTTAACGTGCTTATATACCACTTCCTCACCAATCGAGATACCATTCGAGTAGATGTACAAATGTTATGAGACCAAAATGTCTAAACTAGCGTCCGTTAAGAATCGGCTGTTTTTCGAAAAATCATTCTCTGCTGTCAGCATTTTGACCTACTGACAGAAGACCGGATGCTACGTCACAGGACTGATGCGGGTCAAATCGACTGAGCAGTGGCTTTTTCCCCCCAAGCGTTTTACCAAAAGTCATTTTATTAATAACTGGGATGGTATTTTTGTTTTTTTATTTTTAATACTGTAATGTTTATGTATTTGTTTTATATACTGTGTATTAATGATGTGCCATGATTCTGGACCTTTAAGCCCATGACAGGCATGTGCGAAACCTTCATGGTATATGTGCACGTTAAAATATATATGCTCCGCTACGCCAGTCAGGTAGGCCTTCGGAAACCGATTTCCCAACGATTGCCTTCGAAGGTAATGCTGAGAATGTCTCGGCTGTTTCCATTGTTGACATCGGAGTGGCCAAACCCGTACGTGGCATTCCCAGTCTGGAGCTCGATGCGGTAAGACGTGTTTGTTTCGCTTGTGCACATTGCACGTGCTTTCATGTGCTCGACTTGGGGATCCTTCATTTCGTTGTTTTTGTCAGCGAAATGAAGTTTTCTACTGGGATGTATGCGGCCATTGGAACTGATTGAACGCTGGAACGCTTCTCGTTTCGACAGCCTGCACCACCAGGTTGGATTCTTTTTTTAGCGAGATTCCTTGCCTCCACGTCATTTCTCCAGCTGAGTATGTCGACTTGTTTTTTCGTGACTCGTATGACGGCCATTCTGCAGAATGCCACGGTTGTTCGCGTCTAGTCTCTACATGTCCGAGCCTGTCCTAACAGCACTGGAAGATTGACCGCCCCACTCTAAGATGAAATAGGAAGCAGGGTCGGCCCCTACTACTCTTTTCTAGACTTTGCTTTGTTTTATTGTGATACCATCTCGTATCCTCCGGAGTCGGGCCCGTCCACACCACTATACCAACCCATGACAACTGGACTATACCCTAGTCTGATTCTCTCTCTCGTTCAGAAGGATTCGGTTTCTCAAGATCTGTATTTCAGCACAGCACTACACCTTCAACGTCTATTGACCGTCAATCTAGGGGTTTTCTTGACGGGATGCAACCCATCTCGTCCCTACAAGCTGTGCACCCTAACGGCCTTAACGAGGCCACTCACGTGGACATATAGATCGGACTTTAAACTTTTAGACCTTCGTTCCAAAGTTTGTCGAAATTACTTTCTTTTTTTTAATATTATTAAATAGTCCGATCCTCTCTTCTTTCTCTTATTTATTTTTGGACTGTCCTTCTAAAATGCTCCAAATTATATAAATATTCGACCGAGCAGTCAATTCTTTTTATTTTTGGCTTGTAACTTTTCTTCTTTTTTTAAAAATTTTATTAACTTTTTTTACTAATTGCTATTTTCAAAATTCTGCCCATTTTTAACAATACCCCCTCCCCCCCCCCCCCCCCCCCCCCCCCCCCATCCCGAGTCAGGCCACCGATCTTATCTAATTTCTTTTTGACCACCCGATCTAATTTAGCGACCAAAATGTAATGAGTAGAATGTTCTTTATTTATTATTTATTCAGGCCCACTATATAATTTTTGGATGTAAATTTCAAAATTGTCCGCTACATTTTTTTTCTGTTCCGGGACAAGCCCATGGCTATCCAGAGACAGGCCCCGGGACGGACATGCTCGAAACTCTAGCGGTATATCAGCATGTAAAAATTATTTGCACTCACACCCATTTTCAACTCTAACCCCCCCCCCCCCCCCCCCCCCCCCCCCCCCCCCCCCCCCCCTCCATCCTTCCCGAGTCAGACCACCGATCTTATCGAAGGTCGGACTCGGGATGGGCGTGTTCGAAATTCCTAGTGGTATATGGGCACGTTAAACTAGTTATCATCATCATCGTACGTGTGGCGGGCAAGGCCGAATCGTTTGCCAACAAGTCGAAAACCGCCGAGGCTAATACCAACAAAGACAGAGTAGTGGGGACAGCCATATGGGTGTGTATGGGTGTGTGTGTATGGGTGTGTGTGTGTGTGTGAATCTTGTACTCGAGGAAGTAACATACAAAAAAAGAGAGGAGGTTTGCCAAACTCCCTGGGACTAATGTTGGGGACTCCCCTAACTCGGAAGATTTCTTAAAACGTCAACAAAAGCCAATAGAAGTTTTCTTCTAAATTTAGACCATGGAGGTAGACCCCTTTCCAGTACTAAACTCAGTGGTTGACACCCCCCAGGGGCGATCTAAGGGAGTACCCAAACCCCTTTTTAAAAAAAAGTAAAATCCAGCCAGACCGGGGGGGGGGGGGGGGGGGGTCCACCTAATGTGCGAGCCACCCCCCAACTCACAGGCCCCCGTCCCCCTTCCAGTCACCGAGGGCGGTGCAACTAGTCAGGGCAGGACTAGATACACAACCAGAACTAATCTGGGAAAGATAGTTAAAACCAATCTGGTTGGGACCCAAGGGGTTAACATCTTGGGTGCCGTTAGGAGGTCCAGTCTCCACACTGAGATATCTAATGTCTCGGTGTGGAAAAATGAATATTTAGGTATCCTACTCCTCCACTCTTATGAAGGGAAGTCAATCACTGTTAGTGGTGTCATCAAATTCACGGACCAACAACGCCTGACAGTATGCCCCCACCTCATGCTCCCTAGTGCTCCAACAACGCTTGACAGTATACCCCAACTCATGTTGCCTAGTGCTCCTACAACACTTGACAGTATGCCCTCACCTCCTACCTAGTGCTCCTACAACGCTTGACAGTATGCCCCCACCTCATACTCCCTAGTGCTCCTACAACGCTTAACAGTATGTCCCCACCTCTGGCATTTCGCACATTTAATTGGTTTTGATTGGTAGTCATGTAATTTGTATGCCACACTGTTGACCTAGATTGTTTCACCCTGATAGGGGCGGAGGAGCAGGATATCTAAATATCCGTTGTTCCATACCGAAAGATAGAAATGTTTTATTTAACTCAACACATTATTTTATTTACGGTTATATGGCGTCAGACATAATAATATGGTTAAAATAAGGATTTTGAGAGGAAACCCTGCTGTTGCCACTACATGGGCTACTCTTTCCGATTAGCAGCAAGGGATCTTTTATTTGCGCTTCCCACAGGCAGGATAGCACAAACCATGGCCTTTGTTGAACCAGTTATGGATCACTGGTCGGTGCAAGTGGTTTACACCTACCCATTGAGCCTTGCGGAGCACTCACTCAGAGTTTTGGAGTCGGTATCTGGATTAAAAATCCCATGCCTCGACTGGGATCCGAACCCAGTACCTACCAGCCTGTAGACCGATGGCCTAACCACGAGGCCACCGAGGCCGGTGTTCCATACCGAGATACCAGATATCTCGATATTGGGGTTTGCTTTTCTTATAGCACCCAAGATGTTTACTCCTTAGGTTCCAACCAGATTTGTTTTCACAATTCTTCTCAGGTTTAATTTTCGCTCCAGCCAATGCACCACGACTGGTACATCAAAGGCCGTGGTATGTGCTATCCTGTCTATGGGATGGTGCATATAAAAGATCCCTTGCTGCCAATCGAAAAGAGTTGTCCATGAAGTGGCGACAGCGGGTTTCCTCCTTCAATATCTGTGTGGTCCTTAACCATATGTCTGACGCCATATAACCGTAAATAAAATGTGTTGAGTGCGTCGTTAAAATAAAACATTTCTTTCTCTTTTTTTTTATTCTTGTCTGTGTCTCTTATCCCAAATACTCTAATACTGGATTTACGAGTCCATTGTTCTATGTCATTCATCTTGTCATTTGTCAGAGTTAATGCGAATAAAGTTTCCTCCAACCTTTCGTCTGCTTTTGACTGGTTTTATTTTATCATTTCAATTTCCGCTGTGTATTTTTATTTTCCACGATATACTGTGTTATTCATAATATCTTAAGTGTATACAAAGATGAACTTTAAAAATACATACTCGAAGAGGAACTTGCTGTGATAGGATAAGACATGAAGATAATTTTATTTTATGTAAAACAAATCACATTTGGAATAACATATCAATGACAAAAACGTTCTAAACTATCATTTAAAAATAGGAAGCAAATAATCAATAAAAAAAATAAAAAAGTAAATAAAATGACAATAACAATAAAAAAAAATAGAAACACAACAAAAACAATAACGAAAGAAAAACAAATGTATAGGTCCTTTATGTGTGTTCGCATGTTTAAATGATTAAGATAACAAAAGCTGAGTGAAAAGATCCTCATGTACCGTTTACTCAATGACAAACGAGAGCCAATACTAAATGACTAAACCTAATTAACTCATCAAGCCGTAGGAACCGGGATGGGGATGGAGGGAGGGGAGGAGGACTGGGCAGGTTGTTCTTTCTCCTTTTTTTTGTGGTGTACGTGGTTTTTGTCTTTTGTCTTTTGTGTGTGTGTGTGTGTGTGTGTGTGTGTGTGTGTGTGTGTGTGTGTGTGTGTGTGTGTGTGTGTGTTTTTGAAACCAGATTTATATAAAGTAGTTAAAAGTTGGGGTACAATCCCCCACCCCGGCCTCTCGATTGCTACTGACCTGAGAATGGCCGGAAATGTAATTGTATTACATATACATATTTTTATATTTGAAGCAAGAATATGTATCCTAAGAACCATGTAAGGTTTATTTATAAGAGATTAAACTAGCCGACAACTTGATAATATGGCTACAAACTCAGGATCGTTCTTTTTATTATCAACTCAAGAGGGTTTATTATGCACAGTCAAAAGGTACTTCGTTTGAATGTTGGAAGCAAACATGAAGTATAATGCCTCGGACGACGGACAAGCCTGAATTTAAGCCGAAATAATTAAAATGGTGAAAAAAAGAGAAGAGTTAGGCCAATAAAGTAAATAAATAAATAAACAAATTAATATTTTTCAGATCACATATTCAGAATTTGATAACTGTAAATTAATCAAGGTAGGCCTATTGGCGTTACGTTTATTGACAATTAAGCAAAGTTTACGTACTACGGTGACACTCCAGAATTGACGTATGCATCAACAGTCGTCAAACAAAAACACGTCAATAGCAACTTTACTTTGAAAGTTGTTCAGCGTTCAGAAAACAAAACAAAAAAATCGTCATGCGCTAGTTTATTCTGATGTTAGGATATCCGACGTCGTTCCAATTCAAAGTCATATCCATACGTCATTTGAATATATCGATCAATGGTTAACTGACATATATATATATATATATATATATATATATATATATATATATATATATATATATATATATATATATATATATATATATATATATATATAGTATACAAAAATGTGTTGTATTAAGTTTGAGATTATATGATAAAGAGATTATTACCCTCGTGTGTTTCGGTATCGTCAATATTATAGATTAGGAATAAACATAAAGTATTATGCTCGGCAGACTGGAAGTTGTATGTGTCTCATATAAATGATAGTGAAAAGTAAATACAAGAAAAACATAAAAAGTAAAAATAAAATAAAATTAAATTAAATTAAATAAATAAATAAATAAATAAATTTAAAACTTCGTAAATACCAAATATTTCAAATAAAGTTGTATGTGTCCGATATAAATTATAGTGAAGAGTAAATAAAAGAAAGAAAGAAAAAAAAAAAAAAAATGAATAAATAAAAATAAGATAAATAAAGAATGTTTTTTAAAATTCGTAAATACCAGATATTTTTATCAGTTATTGACCGTCACTGAGGGCAATATCATATTTTATCGGTCAATATCAATTTCTTCGGTCCATAAAACATGATATTACCCGAAATGTCGTCAATAATTGTTTTATTACACAATGTCATCCATAAAACTCGTACATTCCTGCTTTGTTTATCAGAATCGAAAAACGCCAATGTTTATAATTTCCCGCAATGTGTTAAAACTGATGGGATTTAGTGACGTCACGTCATCCTATGACGTTGTATGACACGCCGAGGAAGGAAAGGAAGGAAGGAAATGATTTATTCAACGACGCACTCAACACATTTCATTTACGGGACACGCAGAGGAATGCGGAAATAAACAGTTGGAACATTACCAAGACAAAAAATCAAATTCGAGACATTATATAACGAGCAAGAGTGTCAAAATCATATTAATAGCAAAATAAAAAATAAAATGTGATAAATCTGAACATACATTTATATTGAACAGTTACCGATTAGGCTTACCCCCACATGCATTTTTTATTTGTAACATAAAATCCTGAGAGTGCCGATTCCAACTGCAATTTGATGTATCATGTACGTTTCTAAATCTGCGATATATTCCATACACAATGTGACGATTACTGACCTTGTTTTTGTCGTATTTGCGGAAATAAACTTAGTATATAGAGGCTATAGAGGGTACCGCCATATGCTAAAAATAGCAATATTACCCATACCTCTGTGCGGCCGGCCATGGTGGAAGGCAAACAATAGCGTTTCATTATTGTATACAAATACGAGCTTCGCAGTTTAAGATTTATAACTTAAGTCCTTTTAAATATTTATTTTTTACTGTTAGTAGACTCTGCATTATTTTGATAACATGCAGGATTATTTTGATACACTGGATAAGACGGCAAAAAGCAGATAAGGAAAAAAAATGGATATAGACCTATTGGGAAGCAGGATTCGTACACTACAAAATCGCCGGTGGAAAATGGCTTCAGGACCCCCATTTCTATCCATCATTTACTTATGCATATCTGATAAATTACTGATTGTTAGCCAAGCCAAACCCTCTGAAGGACTTCCAGAATTATAAAAGTTTGGATGCATATGACCGTTTTGTGTGTGGTTGGGTGAGGAATGTTGGTGTTTACATCCATGATTCAGTCCATGTGATACGTGCAAGGGTGATGCATTCACAACGGCTTAATAACACATCGCTTTATTCGTGGATTATTTTCGATAAAGTGGTAAATTTCTTTGTGCCCACTGTAATTGTAAAGCAGGACTTGGCGAATCATTTTCTTATGTGGCATCCACGTTATTTTATATTGAAGCCAGTGTACGGTTAAGGGAAAGCAGCACTGTGAAACAGGAACCAGCCTACTGGATGTTGCCTGTATCATGAACTTCTGTTGACTATGCACCACTTAAAAACTTTAACTTCACTACATCAAGAACTTTAAAAAACAAACAGCTGGTGAGCAAGAAAAAAGTATCAACTGCTGTCCAATCACTTGACAGACGTTTTAATGTGGAAAATGAAAAATCCTCAGAGTACTTTGCTCAAAGACTGTGTACCAGAACTGCCGACTGATCCATCAATTCTGGTGCTACACTTGACAAATCAGATGAAGATCCAGCACTATATTGTATTTGCGATGATTCAATGATCGCATGCGATTCAGGAGACTGTCCCCACAAGCCATTTGAATGGTTTCATTTTTCTTGTATGAAATTAAAGAAAGCACCTACTGGAAAGTGGTATTGTATTGGCTATAGGAAGGGAGTGGCAGTGAAGAAAGTGAAATGTTTTAATAAAACTAAAAGAAAATAACTTTTCAAATACAAACTACTGTACACATTTACAGGTATTTAGTATCATTGGTGATGGATTTATGAAAATTGAATTTAATTATAAAACTATGTGAACTATACATGTACTTGTTATAAATTATGACAAACTCACCAAAGAACTCACCAAAAAACACGTCTGCAGTTTTCTTATCAATACTAATTGATATGAAACCCAAGCTGCACTGATGAGCCCTGGGAGGGCGAAACGTGTACACAGTCAAACAATGGGGGAAAAATTACAGGCCTCAATATTGCAAGTTAAATTCAGTTATGATGATTATAATTTAACAACACTTTTTTAGTGATTAGTTATTTTGTCAGCACCTATATAGGTGTCATTACTTTGTTACATAGGGTCTGGGACGTAGTCCAGTGGTAAACTGCTTGTCTGGTGTGGGATCAATCCCTGTCTGTGGTACATTGGGCTATTCCGTGTTCCAGCCAGTGCACCACGGCTGGTATATCAAAGGATGTGGTATGTGCTACCCTGTCTCTGGGATGGTGCATATAAAATATTACTTGCCAGTGATGGAAATAAGCACAATGTTTCACTAGTCCACAGGACAAGTACATCTAGAAATATACTTGTCCACCAATATTGTCACTTGTCCAAATAACTGGTTTGTTTTATTCAAGTACATGGACATTGGTTTTGTTTGTTCGAAATGAAGATGCATTGAACAATACACAGAGGTACATTTTATTCCCCGCCCCCCCCCCCCCCCCCACCTCCCCGAGTAGATTTACAGGGCTCACCAGTGCAGCTAGGGTTATTCACTAATCAATGCCTGAAAATTACCAATATTCTCAACAGTGACTAGTAATAAACTGCAAACATGTTTGGAGGATTATTTTTGTTAATATATAGAGTTCTTTTTGGAGATAATTATTTTTCAAGTGAATCTGTTTTGAATGTATTTTTTCCCCAGGGTATTCAGATGCTAATTATAAATGTCCTAATAAAACATATTTACAGGTGTGTGATGGCATTTCCATTCTTCAGTCAAATGGAACAACTGATGGGTACATATTTTTAACGGCACAACACACACCCAATTTTATCAAAAACTGGGTTTGAACTGTTATTTTTTGTTACAAGATAATCAATAGGACATGTCCTAGGTCCGATCAGTTTATAGCTGAAACTTAAGCCAAAATGAAAAGTTTGGGCCAAAGCCTCCTTCGTCTTTTACTTTTTTCTTTAGTTTCTTCACCCTGGTGCGTGATAATGCTAGGAAGCCCCCCCCCCCCCCCCCCCCCCCCCCCTCAAAAAAAAGAAGAAAAAAAAGAAATACAAATAAAATAAAATTTTAAAAAATCCTTATTGTCTCTCCCGTAGCGGGCATTACAACTGACAATGCCACAAGTAGTCGGCAATATGTTGGTTCAGGACGAATGAAATCTAACAAAAAGATTTGACAAGTAGGCCTAGCTATTATTATTGTCCGAACCAAATTGTTAACAACTACGAAAAATTACTCTCCTACCTTTAATTGCTGTTAGATTTCCTCCAAAGTTTGTCCAGACATAAATCTTGAAAAAACCATTACAATGACACAGATTCCACATACCAGATGATAACCATGTCACCTATATCGACTTCGCTGAGAGCGCATAGGGAAAAAAGCATGTAATTTTGTATCAGCTGCCATTTTGACTTTTTATGGAATATTCTTCAAGAGGGGTGAAAGGATAGGACTTAATCTAACAACATCATAACATGTTATTGTTATGATATAAAAACAAACGTGATGACGTCATATTATTAATTATTATTATTATTATTATTATTATTTTAAAGATACCACTAGAGATCATCGATTTCATATTAATTGTGTCACATACTTTGGAGGCTTTCACCCCTCTTGAAGAGTATTCCATAAACAAGCAACATGGCAGACGGCAGAAAACTGCATGTATTTTTTCCCTATGCAATCTCAGCAAAGACAATATCGGCGAAATCGTTGCAGTCTCGTGTGTGGAATCTGTATATTTGTAAGGGTTTTTTTATGATTTGTGCTTGGATAAACTTTGGAGGAAATCTAACGGCAATTAAAGGTAGGAGAGTAATTTTTTGTAGTTGTTGACAATTTGGTTCGGACAATAGGTGTTGATGCCTTCCAACATGGCCGACCGCTATGGATCGTGGGTAATCTAGAATGAGGTGTAACCCTCTATTTCATAGGTTTTTTCGAATACAATTTTGGTCTCACTACACAGATGTCATCTGCCATTGAAACCCATGTTAAACTGCCCAATTTCAAGCGAAGATTGCCCATAGAACGGGTTCTCGTTGGCACTAACAACATACACCATTGGGAACATACATTATATAAGCATTTATTTTCACTCCAAAATTGAGAACATTTCCATCTCAGTTTTTTGCTATATGACCGCATCTGGCTGTAGTACCGGTCCGAACAGGTGGTCCATTAACCGATTCACTCCGGCTGTCACTTGCGCTATATACCCATGTCCCAAAAGGTCGATGCACAATATTACAAAATAACATGGGCAAAAAACAGCCAGAAGGCTTACCATTAAACATACATATTGTTTTAATTCTTCACTATTTCCTAGAAGTGAATATGTGAACCATAACATGTGTCACAATTAGGAACTATAGTGGACCGTCATCAACAACTCTCACCCGGAAGTGATCTGTGTAGTGAGACCTTTTGTCAACGAGTGATGTGTGAAAACCATATTTCCACATCACAAGTTGACATAGAAATCGTATTCTGAAAAAACACCATGAAATGGTCTATTTATTATATACATATTTCCTAATTATTGACAATATCTTTCGCTTTTTGGTAATATCTTTCGCTTATCCTATCGAAAACACGTAACGTCATGATATATTTCTTCCTATGGAACTTTGCCAGAAAATTTACTTGACCATAGACTTTTAAAAAGAAATTTTAATAAAGTATATCTTTATGAACATTTATTTAACAATACTGCGGTGCAAACATACCTGACAAAGCGATCCTCCAAAAACTCCCAATAAAACAAAACGAGCCGATCGACCCGTTAAAATTCTTACACTTACACTCGATGACACTACATTGTGTCATCATTATTTAGCTTCGTATTCAGTTCGATTTAGATATTTTATCGTAATTGCACTTCGCATCCCTTTTTTATAGGTACAGTTTTTTTAATTAATTTTTTTAATTTTTCAAATACGATCAGATGCATTGGTAATCATCAAATTTAAATACGAAGAAACGAGACAAAGGGAGATAATTTAATCATGCACTTTTACAAAAAAGTAAATACGATTTCTATATTTTCACTGTAGCTAAAATACAGTGAAAATATGACTTTTCACCGGATATGACTTTTATGGTTTCCATAGATCCATATATTTCATTGCTATGTATATAATAAGACTAAATATGTTATCTTTTTGCTGAAGGACAGCAAAGCATTTTGTCACAAGTCTGTGCTTGTTTACATTAGAATTAGCAGTTGACGTTGCATTACTTTACCTACTAGTACTCATTAATTGGATAGAATTTTGTCTCATCTTTACTTTCATTGGTCAGGGCAATATCATTTTTGATGGACCGGTGGGACCATCTCAGGGCAATATCACTATTTACGGACAGTCATGTGACTGCTTTTTGACCAATAAGAATACAGATATATTTTCATTACGTAAAAACAAATGAAGTTGTATGTTTCTGATATAGATGATAGTGAAACGCCAATAAGGACAACATCTGTTTTCCAGACGAAGTTATCTTTTTGCTGAAGGACAGCAAAGCATTTTGTCACAAGTCTGTGCTTGTTTACATTAGAATTAGCAGTTGACGTTGCATTACTTTACCTACTAGTACTCATTAATTGGATAGAATTTTGTCTCATCGAAGTTTTATATGAAGAGAGAGGATACTCAAAAACAGGATTGTTCACGAAAACAAAAACATGCAAAAAACCGTACTTGAATTTAAAACGAAATAATGTTAATAAACACGTTCAATTAATATACTGGCGTGATTGTTCTTTCTTCTTTCTCCTAAAAAGATAAATGTATATCATGTAAAATGTCCTTTGAACAGTTGTGTATTATAAACACACAGATTACATGCATGTGTCACGACTTTCTTTGTCAGAATATGGTATGGCACAATCTGACATAGCAAACACAAATAAAGAGGTTGACTTAATTGTCCTTCCTTTTCCCCTTTGAAAGTATAATAACAGAAACTAGAACGCAATTGCACAATATCAATAATCTTGTAAGAAACAATAGAAACTTAGGTCATCTCCCATTCTCCAGATTTTTACCATTCTGGTACAACTTTTATGCGAGTAGATTTTCGAGTTGGGATAGAATCCACCACGGTTTCACAAGTATTGTGTGCGTCGACTTCACGAAACTCAGTACTGTGATCTGAATGAATGTTGTCAAGGCATGGTTCGTCCGCAAATTCACCAAGTAGATCAGGAGACTCCATGCAGCCAAGATGACCACTTGAGTCAGTGACGTTGTCTCGCTTACTAAGACCCCTGATAGGTCCCATGGGTGAGGTAGCTAGGGTAGTCGGTACAACTGGGTAGCAGTTGGACCGGTGTACATCATAAGTCTTAGAACGGAATTGTGACTTGGTGAACTTTCTCACTTGGCAGTGGTCATCGGAGAGAGCTGTGATCATATATTTGTCTCTAGCTCGAGTCTTGTCCCGGTCTCCTTTAAGAAAGACCAAGTCGCCTATCTGGAGCGGACTGCTGGTTATTTTAGGGTTTCCATGTGCTTTCGATTTGCTACTGTATGGATGATTTGTTAGTCTTAACAGGTATTGTTGCAGAATGACCTGTCTGTCTGAAATTAGCAATTGTTCACCTGTTAATTGATCACGCTGGGTAAATACCCCTGTGCTGAAAGTCCACATTTCCGAATCCTGGTGTTCATGTTGGCTGTTGCTAGAGCCAGTCTAACTCTGGACAGCTGTCCGCCCTCAGGGGATAAATGTAAACACTCTAAGCCAAGTTCTTCTATGGCTCGTTCTGCTACAGGGTTCTTGTTTGGATTCTTTGATGATCCGACTTCCAAGGTTATACCATACTGGCTTAAAACTGGGTCCTTGGCAAGGGAGACAAAGCCTGGAGCTGGGTCAACTCTGATAGTTGTACCACCATCACCTAAGTGGCGAAAGTCTGCACATAATGTCTGTAGCGCTTCATTACGTCTGCGGCAAAAGACACACCAATAGTTGCTGGTGGACCTGTTGTGGACTGTGGGTAAAGCTGGGATGGTATAGATTTCAGCGA
The DNA here is from genome assembly GCF_016097555.1 of Gigantopelta aegis. Taxonomy (NCBI): domain Eukaryota; kingdom Metazoa; phylum Mollusca; class Gastropoda; order Neomphalida; family Peltospiridae; genus Gigantopelta; species Gigantopelta aegis. The sequence goes on along the minus strand of NC_054709.1, from coordinate 30,292,553 downwards.
AGTACAATGGTGACATGATGAGATGACTGAATGAAGAGCTTTGTCCAAGTCTAAGGCAAAGAAATACCGTGTGAAGACTTGCTTCATTTGATACAGTGAGGGATGATCAAATCGAATATGCATTGAAGTTAACAATCCATCCAACACAGATCGTGGAACCACAATACGCTCCCGGGTTGGCTGGAAGGGTTGTTCTGCAAAAACTACAAGTAAACCATCATTCGCAATGTTTACATCCTTCAGGTATCTCTTTACATCTGGTATGTTAGTAACTTTCTTTGAAGGGCGAGTGCCTTGAGATAAGTGGGAGTGTGTCCGTCTCAGATCTGGACATTCTTGCTGAGTGGCTTGCCATGCAGCACGGCTAGTGAAAGGCATTCTTGTAGCACCTTCAATGACCTTCCTGACAGACAGGCTGCGGATAACAGAGTCGGCTGTTTCTTGAATGAACTTACATACCTGACAACTGTGGTCAGAGCATTCACTTGGGTGTCGACTGCAGAAATTAGATGGGATATTGGCTGCACCTGATATGTGTGTCACAGCAACATGGTAACGACTGACAATAGACAGGAATGTGGTAACCCGTGAACTCGCAGAAAATGCACCATGGCACAGTTTGTTATATGCTTGAACACAAGGACGGCTGTTGGTCAGGATCGGAGTTTGATTAGATGAGGCTGTGATGAATGGAGAGAAATGTTTTACTGCAGCTGCTATAGCGAGGGCTTCAACTTCACATGGTAGCCAAGTTACCTGGTGCTTCTTGAGTTTTGCACTGAAGAAGCCAGCCAGTAAGGATTTTCCGTCTCTGTAGACATATAATGTGGCTGCCAATCCACAGGTTTTCACAGATGCATCTGTGACTATCCATAAACAATCATTTGGTCTCGGAATTGTTATGGTCTTGTTGTCAGACAGGCTAGACTGAACCTTTAAGAATGATTCTGTTAAGTCATCTGTCCAAAGTATTTTATCCTTGGATTGTTTACCAGCTGTTGCTTTGTCTAATGGATGCAGTAAGTCTGCATAGCCTGGGAGAACACGGCTGAGGGCCTTGTATGCACCGATGAAGGAACGTAGTCCTTGTACTGTTGGCGGAGCTGATACTGCTGATAATGCAGCAATTTTGTGTGGGCTTGCATTTAAGGTGCCTTTGGACCAAATCCATCCGAGAATGTTAGTAGTATTGGGGCAGATTACAGTTTTGGATGCTGTTAGTCTGAGGTTGTTACATTTAAATGCGGCTAGCACAAGGCTCCAGTTTGTTAAGGTTTCTTCGGGAGTGTTTCCACCACAGAAAAGATCATCAGCCAATTTGGCAACACATCCACGTTGAATCAGGTCACCAAGCACCCTGGACATCAGTTCCTCAAGATAGGTTTCCGAGCCGGGCATACCCATGGCACAGCGGGTGTATACTCTGATACCTTTGAATGGGGTAGATACTCCACAAAACTTCATGGAAATATGGGATAGTGGAATTTGGTAAAATGCTTTTAGCAGATCTGTTTTGATGATATATTTCCACTGTCCAATTTCGCGTACGACGTTGTCAATGTTTGGCATGAGTGAAGGTTGGGGCTTACTGTACTGACCTACTTCTCCAAAGGAGGTCACAAGACGACTGCCTCCATTTGGTTTGCGGACTTAGAATGAGAGATTGAGATATTCCACTGTTACATTAACTTGTTCTGGGGTAGCAAAAATGCCCATAGCTTCTAGTTCATCAAACTTAGCTTGGAGTTCAATCAGAGTGTCTTTATTATAACTGGGCAGCCGACCTTTCCTTTGGGGTGGTAGTGTGGGGCCCATGTTTACAACCGCTTCGAGTTTACCACTGGCACCATTATATTTTGAGACAGTTGGGTTGAACACATTATATGCTAAATGAAGTTTGTGGAATTTGTCACGCATATCAGGGGACAAACATCCATCAGGATCCACGCAAATTTGATCCGAGAACGGTTGTGTATTCATGGTATTAGGTGCAGAGGTGGACTCTGGAACTTGCTCCTGACCAATAACTGTGTCATTTGTATGGGATATGGATCTTACTTGGCAAACATGTTCATTTCTTTTTAACATTATGGGGTCGTTTGTGGTGTTGAGCACTCTTATAGTATGCCCAACAGAATGTACTTCTTGAACTGGTGGCCATGCTCTCTCCAACTTGCTGTTAATATTGCTGGGACTGTCAAACCGAGGCTCTAAAGCCCACATGGAATCAGTGTCCGAAGTCAAAGGTGTGGTAAGTTCAATGAATTCTCCTGGTAAGATGGCGGTTTGTCGTGGGGGTCCACGAAGTAGGAATGCCTGGGTACGTCGTACTGAAGCCTGATTCTGTGCCTGGCGTCCATAGAAGAGGACCGTCGAGCCCTTAATAACAATCTGTCTTTTGGCAGGACGAGTGGCAATGTCATTAGTGACATGAAAGGGATTACCAGCAAGAACATCTACATCAAGTTGTCTCACCACTAAGGCATCAAGTTGGAATGTATTATCCTCTCTGGTCAGTTGACAATGAACTTCTCCTATGGCATCCAGTGGTGTGACACCATCTGCTTGGCATGCCATTTGAGATGCAGGACTTATTGGCAGTTTTATGCTTTGAGTGAAAGAAGCGCGTACCATATTGGTAGTAGCACCGGTGTCCAAAGTCAAACGAACGGGATGATGTGTATAAAACGTGTTCAAGAATGGAGATTGTATGACATCCACCTGACGAACAGTTGGGTGATCAGTGAGGGGATCATTGTCATTTTCAGACTGAAACTCATCTTCATCTGGTAGGCACTCATCATCAGTGACAAAACGAGAACGACCATACATCAAACGTCTGTCAGATTCAGGAAGGTGTTTACAACTGCATAAGTAATGGGTATTGTATGTGGGCCGGCCGGCTGCTTTACACAAAGTACAGTTCTTTGATTGTTTCTGGCTGTGTGAACCCCTCTGTTGAAAAGTGGGGTACCTTTTACTATACAGTGAGATGGATGCAGTGCGAAGGACTTTTGTGTCATCTATGCAACGTAGCTCATTCAACAGAGATGGAAGTGCTTGGGAAATCTCTGGTTTCAAGGAAGCAACAGATCGATTTCTGAGTTCTGTGCCATACTTCTGCTGTACAAGTTGCGGGAGACCACTGTAAATAAGTTGGAGCCACAACACGACCACAATGTTTTCAAGAGTTGGTGTAAGATCTTCATCCGAATCAAGGGCTTGTCCATGGTGTGTAATTCCACCATCCACAGTCAATAAATTATCCTCAATAAATGCCATTAAGCGCTGATATGTCTTCAGGTCGCTCATCAGGTTGCAGTTTAATGTCACAAAGGTCAAGGAAATGTGCCCCCGTAGATTGGAACCCATAGTGCTGACGAATCTTTTGCCAGATATCGTCAAGAGAAGTGGAATTTTTTATTATCGAGTTGCGTGATATCACTGAACAATAATTAGCTATCTGTCCAAGCATGAGGCCGAGTTGAGCATTTTTTTGAGCAGCTGTTTTCCGTTGAGCCTCGGGTACAGATACATTATCGTTCCGAAATCCCCTTTCTGGATTAGCGGCGGTCTTTTTTTGCCATGTGGTCCCTTTTGTTATGAACGGTGCGAAGTTATTGTCGAGGGACAAAATATACATTAAGTTTTGTTTCCAGTTTTCAAATGAATTAATGGTCTCATTTTTAGTGAGCTGCCATTGTTTGGGGCTCTACTATTAGCCATGATTAATATAAAATGTCAGTAAGTTAGTTAGATTTAACAGTTTGTAACAAATAACCGCAGCGGAAGTTACGAGATCGTGTTTACCTCGACAACAGGAATGCTACTGTTAATACATGTGCTTGAAATTTTCACAATGTTCTGTTGAATACTTCGTGTAATGTGAAAAGGTCAAAGATGTTGATAACATCGATTTCTTTGTGTTGAAATCTTCAAAGGCGTAGATTACAAACGCTGCCACCACGCCAATAAGGACAACATCTATGTTTTCCAGACGAAGTTTTATATGAAGAGAGAGGATACTCAAAAACAGGATTGTTCACGAAAACAAAAACAGGATTGTTCACGAAAACAAAAACATGCAAAAAACCGTACTTGAATTTAAAACGAAATAATGTTAATAAACACGTTCAATTAATATACTGTCGAAAAGTAAATAAAATAAATAAATAATAATTTGTAGATAACACTATAGTAGTTATATGACTGTCTTTTTTAATGAAACGATAAGGTGAAAATATAGCCCCCCCCCCCCCAAAAAAAAAAAAATAATAATAATAATAATAATAATAATTAAAAAATAATAATAATAATAAATAATAATAATAATAATAAATAAAAATAAATATATACAAATCAAATAAAATTTTAAAAAATCCTTTATTGTCTCTCCCGTAGCGGGCATTACAACTGACAATGCCACAAGTAGTCGGCAATATGTTGGTTCAGGACGAATGAAATCTAACAAAAAGATTCGACAAGTAGGCCTAGCTATTATTAGGTCTCACTACACAGAACACTTCCGGGTGACAGTTCATTCATCCACTATAGTTCCTAATTGGGACACATGTTATGGGTCACATATTCACTTCTAGCAAATGGTGAAGAATTAAAACAATATGTATGTTTAATGGTAAGCCTTCTGGCTGTATTTTGCCCATGTTATTTTGTAATATTGTGCATCGACCTTTTGGGACATGGGTATATAGCGCAAGTGACAGCCGGAGTGAATCGGTTAATGAACCACCTATTCGGACCGGTACTATAGCCAGATGCGGTCATATAGCAAAAAACTGAGACGGAAATGTTCTCAATTTTGGAGTGAAAATAAATGCTTATATAATGTATGTTTGCAATGGTGTATGTTGTTAGTGCCAACGAGAACCCGTTCTATGGGCAATCTTCGCTTGGAGTTGGGCAGTTTAACATGGGTTTCAATGGCAGATGACATCTGTGTAGTGAGACCTTAGGTGTTGATGCCTTCCAACATGGCCGACCGCTATGGATCGTGGGTAATCTAGAATGACGCGTAACCCTCTATTTCATAGGTTTTTTCGAATACGATTTTTGTCAACGAGTTATGTGTGAAAACCATATTTCCACATCACGAGTTGACATAGAAATCGTATTCTGAAAAAACACCATGAAATGGTCTATTTATTATATACATATTTCCTAATTATTGACAATATCTTTCGCTTTTTGGTAATATCTTTCGCTTATCCTATCGAAAACACGTAACGTCATGATATATTTCTTCCTATGGAACTTTGCCAGAAAATTTACTTGACCATAGACTTTTAAAAAGAAATTTGAATAAAATATATCTTTATGAACATTTATTTAACAATACTGCGGTGCAAACATACCTGACAAAGCGATCCTCCAAAAACTCCCACAAAAACAAAACGAGCCGATCGACGCCGTTAAAATTCTTACACTTACACTCGATGACACTACATTGTGTCATCATTATTTAGCTTCGTATTCAATTCGTTTTAGATATTTTATCGTAATTGCACTTCGCATCCCTTTTTTATAGGTACAGTTTTTTAATTAATTTTTTTAATTTTTCAAATACGATCAGATGCATTGGTAATCATCAAATTTAAATACGAAGAAACGAGACAAAGGGAGATAATTTAATCATGCACTTTTACAAAAAAGTAAATACGATTTCTATATTTTCACTGTAGCTAAAATACAGTGAAAATATGACTTTTCACCGGATATGACTTTCATGGTTTCCATAGATCTATATATTTCATTGCTATGTATATAATAAGACTAAATATGTTATCTTTTTCCTTAAGGTACAGCAAAGCATTTTGTCACAAGTCTGTGCTTGTTTACATTAGAATTAGCAGTTGACGTTGCATTACTTTACCTACTCATTAATTGGATAGAATTTTGTCTCATCTTTACTTTCATTGGTCAGGGCAATATCATTTTTGATGGACCGGTGGGACCGTCTCAGGGCAATATCACTATTTACGGACGGTCATGTGACTGCTTTTTGACCAATAAGAATACAGTAATATTTTCATTACGTAAAAACAAATGAAGTTGTATGTGTCTGATATAGATGATAGTGAAAAGTAAATAAAATAAATAAATAATAATTTGTAGATAACACATGTAGCATTGATTAGTAGTTATATGAGTCTTTTTTAATGAAACGATAAGGTGAAAATATAGCTGTGTTAAAAGTCTATGTGAGGTAGGGATTTTGTTGGGTTTTTAGGCGGAACGGGAGGCATATTTTTATTAAATTTTAAATACTGATATATGTGCAGAATTAAACATCACTAGAAATCCGCATGAACATTTAAGTATAATTCTAATTATTGTTAAAAGTAGCAAATACATTCCAATTAAGTTCATTTTATTATATAAATATTTTAATTTTGCACTGATTTTGGTCTTAAACCATTCCAATGTAAACTTTAGTAGACTGTTTTTCGCTGCCATTATATCATCTGATATAAAATATGTACGTTAGTCGCTAGAGATTAACAACTCCAAGAAGCTACTCGCGACGCTCATGACAACTGTCGGCCATGCCCGTCAAGTGGTATACAGCCTGGACTCCGACAAGGGAAGTTACTCTTCGCGCAATAGGAATGCGAAAGAGGTCTGTTGGTTAATTTCACTTAATTTATCGACAGGTAGTTCCTTGCTGGAACCTTTTGGGATTGGGTAGAGTGAGCCGGTATTCTTTTGTCAGACTCCCTCTGCGTACAAGTGCATATTAGGGAGCCTGGCTCCCCATGGGACGTAGTGTAGTAGTGCTAGGCCATTAAAGGTAGTTCGGATGCATTATCATCATTAGTCAATGCGTCCCGTGTGATCGTGCTGTAATTAGTATGCGTGCTGTATGATTGTTGCTAATTAATTATCTCTTTAGGTTGTATCTATTGCACAGTCACAAAAACGTAGACAAAAAATCAACTTACCCAAGAAAAGAACTTCACCTTCTCATGGATTTAAAGGAATACAAGGAGAGGGGGAAGAATTGTACTAACCTAACTATTAGTATCCATTAGTATCCAGGGTCTTTTATATGCACCATCCCACAGACATGATAGCATATACCACGGCCTTTGATATACCAATCGTGATGCACTGGCTAGACCGAGAAATAGGTCAATAGATCCACCGACGGGGATTGACCCTAGACCGACCGCGCATCAAGCGAGCACTCTACCACCGTACTACATCCAGCACCTGTATGCAAATGGATAATCTAAAGAATAATTTTAAAGTAATGTCTGATTTCAATTGACAAAAAAACAAACAGCTCTAATAGTGACAATAAACACGGCAGTGTGTAAAACCTAGGGTCTGTCTCTTTAAGAGAAAGATTCAACAGAGATCACATGAGTTGTATAAATGATGAAGTTTATTCGACATTAGTAAAAGCGTACATTGGCTCCAAGCCTGTTTAACAGAGGTAGTCAACATAAACATAATACAAATCATGGCAGACATCTTGTCAGAGGACTACAGACGAAGGTTCGGCAGGAATCAGTTCTAGATTTTTTTATGTTGAGAATAAATTATTAATGATGAAGGTTATCGACTTTACCTATTGACAGTTATTGGCTTCACCCACTGACAGTTATCAGCTTCACCCAGAAACAGTTATGAGCTTCACTCGGTGACAGTTATCGGCTTCACCCAATGACAGTTATCAGCTTTACCCAGTAACAGTTATCAGCTTCAACCAGTGACAGATATCAGCTTCAACCAGTGACAGTTATCGGCTTCACCCAGTGACAGATATCAGCTTCAACCAGTGACAGATATCAGCTTCAACCAGTGACAGTTATCAGCTTCACCCAGTAAGTTATCAGCTTACTCAGTGACAGTTATCGGCTTCACCCAGTGACAGCTATCAGATTTACCCAGTAACAGTTATCAGCTTACCCAGTGACAGTTATCGGCTTCACCCAGTGACAGTTATCAGCTTACCCAGTGACAGTTATCGGCTTCACCCAGTAACAGTTATCAGCTTACCCAGTGACAGTTATCAGCTTCACCCAGTGACAGCTATCGGATTTATCCAGCGACAGTTATCGGCTTCACCCAGTGAGAGTTATCAGCTTCACTCGGTGACAGTTATCAGCTTTACCCAGTGACAGTTATCAGCTTCACCCAGTGACAGCTATCAGATTTACCCAGTGACAGCTATCGGATTTACCCAGCGACAGTTATCGGCTTCACCCAGTGACAGTTATCAGCTTCACTCGGTGACAGTTATCAGCTTTACCCAGTGACAGTTATCAGCTTCACCCAGTGACAGCTATCAGATTTACCCAGTGACAGTTATCAGCTTCACTCAGTGACAGTTATCGGCTTTACTCAGTGATGGTTATGAGCTTCACCATGAGTTATTGGCTTTACCCAGTAAGTTATCAGTTCACCAGTGACAGTTATCGGCTTTACCCAGTAACAGTTATCAGCTTCATGCAGTGAGTGTTATCAGTTTCACTCAGTGAGTTATCAGCTTTACTCAGTGACAGTTATCGGCTTCACCCAAAATGGGTTCCCATGATCACAAGACACAGAACTGAAATTTCTTTTGCCATGAACAGATTTTAAAATCTTTTCAATGCACTGTTTGAACCCCCCTTTTTTGCAGGTGTAAATATAAAGTGCAACACTTTGTATGTGGGTACTACCGGGGTGAATTGAAAATCTGTTTGTATCAGTGTTATCACATGTTAACTTTGTCACAACTGGAAGTGACTTGGTGTTGAGAACCCCTGGATCATATGACCTCTCAGAGGTCAGAAGAATGCTCTAACATGGAGTTAAAACAAGAGTAAGAATAATTACAATTTTGCTACGACAGATTTAATTTCAACAATGATGTAGCAACATACTGTTTTACTTATATAGCATAAGTAATGTAAATGTTAAGGTATTGTCCACACTGAAAAAGATAACAAATTTAATGTTTTAATTTCAATCCATTCTGTTAACCTTTATATGTTAACACAACTTACTTTTAATGCTTATACCTGAATCTTAAAGTATTAAGTGATATTTATTTCAAACTTTTATTTAATTTTACATTTACAAGATGCAAATAATGTCAATTTCAACTCGTTATCTAAAATTATAAAAAGTAACGTTTAACACCCCAGGACATCTTTAATAGACACTTATATGTATATAATTGCAATCACGTTTAATTCCACCTTCATACCTTCATCTGTAATTCCTGACAAGGGTCACCAATACAGTACCGGTACATTGTAGTACATTGTAATACTTAATAAAACTCAGTTCAACAAAATACAAAACATTGAGTCCCTGCCCATATATAACTATGTATAATATATATTTATATCATGTAAAATTCTAAAAACATAATTTCGTAATAAAACTCTACATACACATCAACTCGTTTAATTAATTAACTAATTGGCTTCACGGATCACAAGCCTTGGTGCGTCTCACAACAGACGACATATGTGGAGCCTTTGTAACAACAAGTCTATCAGGTCATCAAATAGCAACATGTTCAGTCAAGTCTTATCAGGTCATTGAATAGCAAAGATATCCAAAGAATTTAATTGATTTAAATTTTCAAAAATAAGTCATGCAAAATATTTTGGGCATATCCCCATTTCCAGGTTATGCCCACTTTAAAATGTACAGACATCTGTTTTATATACAGGTGCATTTATGAAGGTGTTTAAGAATTGTAACCATAAAATCAGGATTTGTAAATTCGGCCCAACATGTTTAGCCGAGTGGCAGTGCAATGTGTTAGCCTTTAAAACAACCGCCGGACAGAAGGGAGAGGAAAGGAATGTATAACAACACCGCAGTGTATTGTTAGCCGACTATTTGATGTCTCAGGTAAATGTCTAATGCTAATGTCAGACTACCAACTGCTAGCAGAGAGTTGGCCAACGTTACGATTTTCATGACTGTCCACTTGCTAGTCTGAGCTCTCTTACAACTCCATTCTCGTCGTATAACCCATTAGTTATTAATCTGAGCACTCTTACAACTTGATTCTCGTCGTATAACCCATTAGTTGTTAATCTGAGCACTCTTACAACTCGATTCTCGTCGTATAACCCATTAGTTATTAATCTGAGCACTCTTACAACTCGATTCTCGTCGTATAACCCATTAGTTATTAATCTGAGCACTCTTACAACTCGATTCTCGTCGTATAACCCATTAGTTATTAATCTGATCACTCTTACAACTCGATTCTCGTCGTATAACCCATTAGTTATTAATCTGAGCACTCTTACAACTCGATTCTCGTCGTATAACCCATTAGTTGTTAATCTGAACACTATTCCTGTCATATAAACTATCAGCTGTTAATCTGAGCGCCTTGAATCGTGACTTGAAGAAATTACAATGCAACTGTCGATTTTGACCAACTTTCTGCTGGCAGTTGACTGTCTGAGCCTAGCTGGTTGAATGTTGTACCTGGAAATGGTTGATTTATGACAAAACATAATCATTCAAGCACAGAGCAAGACTTTCAGTTAATCCCAACAATTAAAACCAATTCTGGAACCAGTTGTTCAAAGCATAATTAAATTAACCATAGTACTTTAATCTGGTATTCTCCTTATCTTTTATAAAAATGCAAACTAAGCATAATTAAATTAACTCTAGTACTTTAGTTTGGTATTTTCCTCTTTTTTTTAAAAATATATATATATGTATATATTTCTAGCACAATGACGTCGTAGAGAAGTTCTAGAAAGGTGCTAGAAAGGGTGGTAGAAAAACCGTCTACCACGTGTGTAGACGCTAATCCGCCCTTTTCATTGGTTAATATTAGGATGTACACGGCAGTTGCTACCGGTTGATTACGTCATTTTTTAAACAAAGTAGTATATGACGTCACATAATATGAGTAGGTCTTCTCGACACCACTGTATGCTTTCACACTCATGACGTAACATGGGTGTCAGCTTAGAGGTGACGTCACGTTACAAAAATAAAATGAAGAGACTTACAGTATAGTTAGACTAAATTAATAATAAAATTTATAAGACAGATTGTGCTAGAAAATATTTCTGGCACTCGTCCTTTTGTACATGGTTTTTCTGACACTCGTCTCAAGAAAATCAATCCATGGAGCTCACTAAAGCTCGCTCCAAAGATTGATTTTCTTGAGACTCGTGTCAGAAAAACCATCTACAAAAGGACTCATGCCAGAAACTATTAATATATATATATATATATATATATATAAATGCAAACTAAGCATAATTAAATTAACCCTAGTATTTCAGTCTGATATTTTCCTTTTATTTTTATTTTTTTTATAAATGCAGACTAAATTTTAGATTTTGTTACGAATGGATACCTTTGGTTGTTGTAAATCAAGTCTCCATATTATGTTATCACTGATTCAGTCCTTGGTTTTGAACATTTCTGTTCAGCAATCACTGCTTAAGATAGCTAATGTTTGAACAACTGGCCCCTTATGTTTGTCCTGCTAATAGTTACCATGGTAATATTCTCTAATTATGTAGCCATGTCCTTCACATTCACTTGTTATATGGTATCTTTTACCTATAATACAACTGTAAGGTAGCGACTACCGTATTTGTTTCTGAGGTTAATATACTTGATTATTATCCATATGGTTCAAGATAACTGAGTTAATAATAATCATACGAAGCACACGTGTAATAACAAGTGTAATGATGTAATTGTGGGAAGCGACGTCATAACATGACGTTGCTTCTCCCGTCCTAGCTCAGACTGTGCATTTGAAATATGACATCATTTCGTTGTCTCCTTCCAGTTCTGGCTGGAACATTTTGAGTTGGGTCTTGTTGTTCATAAAGAAAACAACAATAATATGGATAATAAAGAAATTATTACACTCGCGTGAGTCGTACTGATTTTACGAAACTCCTGTCAGGATTCATGTATTACACTTGCTCTCGCTCGGGCAATACACAAATCCTGACACTCGTTTCGTAAAATCAGTACGACACACAAGCTCATTTAATAATCTCTATTTATTAAACACATTAAAAAAAATAAAAAGTCTTAATTATTTTGATTTGAAGGAAGTTGCTACCCAACCAAGTTATAAAGTAAGAGTCATCACTGTGTGATATTCTGTCTGACATACTGTTATTAGACAGGGACCAGACCACGACAGGCATGCTTCAACCCAGACTGGTTACAGACACAAGCACGCTAAGACCGCATTCCAATCCTATTGTGTTATAACGAAAGCATCTTTGAAAATAACATTTGACAAACAATAATCATACATACGTGCTTTCATCTTTAAAAACATTTATATTTAAATGCCAATTACAGAAAAAATCCTTCATCAATGTCCAATTACATTCTTGAACCATCACAATACTACTACCTAAACATCTACTGTACTTTGTCTACTACTGTGAAGTGAATTTGGGTAAGATGATATATATTTTCTTTCTCTATATATATATACACAACAAAATAAAATTGTAACAATAAATTGTACAGTCACTGTGATAAAAATTTAAAGCAAATTTAACAAAAATAGTTAAAATGTAACATTTCATTTTAAAACAAAACTTAAAAATAACTATTTCAGTAATGGTTATCAACCTGTCCATTTCAGTTTAAAAAGAAATTTAAGAATAAAATAACTATTTCTTACGATATATGAATTGTCCCCCATATCTTGTGTAAGACATTAAAAATGTGACATTTCATTTTTTTTTAAAGGAAAACCAGGAAGAGAATAATAATATACCTATGTGTATATTAGTTTTATGAACTGTCCCCCAAATCTTATTTAAGATCAAAATATTCTTCTCCTGACCACTCAAGTTTATCTAAAACAAGACTACCTTAGAAGTACCGGATGAGGGGGGAGAAGTGGAGGAGCGAGGGATGCATACATAAATTAAAATGACATCTGAAAGCCAAGCTTTATTATTAATATGGATTAATACTTCGTTTTTTTTTTAAATGGACCTCCGCCAACCAATTTTTCTTTTACACTTGTGAGAAAAAACATCTACAAAAGTACGAGTACCAGAAACTATTAATTAGGAGATAACCATATGGAGTTTTTAGATTTGCGAGTGTTATTGGCTATTTGATCCCGCAAATGTCATTTTTGACCGAAAGCTTTAGCCTTCGGTCAAAAATTAAATATTTGCGGGTATCAAATAGACAATAACACCCGTAAACCTAGAAACTCAATATCGTTATGTCCATTGTAAACTGAATCATTTTTCTACGGAACTGTGTATTTGGTATTTCTTTAAAAAAATATCTGGCTACAATCTGTAGACCTTCGAATCGCCTGTTCCAATTGCTAATGATGTCACTTTCTAATGACGTCATTAGCGTACCGGGTTTTATTTTCCTTTGATCCCGGAAAACGAATGTAATTAACCAATCACAATACAGAACACACTAGCTATCTTAACCAATCACAATACAGAACACTCGCCATCAGTTTACAATCTCATTTAAAACTCTGGTGATATACCAGAAGCATACACAGTACTTGCTCTTACGAACCAGAAAATTTACATTTATAACAAATTCTGTTTTCAATTTTCAAAAACTACATGTACTGCAGGCCTCAAACCTATTCTATATTTTTACCTGATTCAAATCGACTTAAAAGGCTTATACAGATTAAAACGTATTACTAAAAGGTTTTCTCCCTGAAACACTAGCCTTCTCTTAAAGGCGTAGAGACTAGTTTTACTACATATAGTTAAATCTACAAACCTGCAACACACTAAGGTGATGTTTAAAAAATACCCTCTAAAAATAACTAGAGCTTGTCTCGATAACCATTACTTCTCAGATGAATGTGCATTTTTAGAATTATTAAAGACGCATGTTGCAGTATTACAGAACCATTTCAGGGCCCGTGCTTATAAAACTTAGTCTAGACTTTGATAAAGTCAGACTTTAATGTAATGCTATTTGAATGGCGTTGACTTTAATAAAGTCCAGACTTTATGGTTTATAAGCACGGGGTCAAATGTCCGAAAATGAATATTCTAAATAATAAAATGTAAGTACTTCTAATTTAATTTATCAGAAACCATTTTAATAGTAAAAAAAATGCAATGTAGTTTTTAAAACTTAGGGTCTGTCACGTTAAGTTTTGCTGATAATTTCTTCACCAAGTATCAGTCTAAACATTAAAGGGAGGTAATCATGAAGGTGCATTGTTTGTTAGAGCTAAATTAAAGAATAAATATTGCACTCGACAATGTTCTACCATTTCCAACAAGTGATAATGCTGTTTTAAAACTTAAAGCTCAAATATTGCTTTTTACTCTTTGTTTTGTTTATTTATATGTACAGATTTCTAGTTTATTATATAACATTCATTGAAACATTTGAAGATATCATTGAAACAATAGCGCAGTCAGTCACTATTAAAAACAACATACAAAATGTGTTAATACGACAGTAAAAAATAAATATTTTTTATAGTGTGGTGACCATGAGTGACAGTTTTAATATTATAAAATTGTACCAAATGTAATCAAGTGTAATCAAGTTTGGTCATTTTAACCAGTTAATTTTTTTAAACAAGTTTTACCACTTAAAAAGAGTTTGACCCTTTAAAACCAGTTTTATGTACCATCCGAAACCAGTTTGATCATCTCAAACCAGTTTGACACATTAAAACAAATTTGTCCATCTAAAACCAGTTTGATCATCTCAAACCAGTTTGACCCTTTAAAACCAGTTTGACGTACCATCCAAAACCAGATGAATTTTTTGTGGGTTAGAATGAAACCAAGTGGATAAATAAATCACATTTCCTTATTTGGTCAGACTAGTACATTACAGATATCGGAATGAAACAAAGTATAAAATCTGAGTTAATCTTAAAACAGGAAACACATGAAGTATCTCTCTATATATACATCTCTATATAATTCTAATCTTAAATACATCTATGTTAACATATATCTCTGTAAAATAGTCAAGATCTGCGTAACAATACTAACATGCAACAGTGATAACATATTGGCCCTATATACTATTTTCTTTACACGTAAAACAATATCACCATGTCTTGAGTTCACAACATATTTCAATGGATATCTCAGTAAGCATGAAATATACGGTAATGTCCAAATTTATACACATCAAATGAGAAAATAACATTGCAAATATACAGAACTCAACAGAAATTGAGAAAATGAAACAAAATTGCCAACATGTAAAACATAATATTATATACATATTTTTGATTTGTTATCTTCCTCACAATTTATTGCTAAAACAGAAACATGTACAATTTTGGATCAGTAAATGAAATATGAAAAGGTGCAAATTCCCTTTAATGTAATAACTGGTCCCTTAGTCGGAATGTGGGCCACATTCTAGATCTAAAAGGCCAGTCAATGCAATAACTAGTCCCTGGCAAATAAACCAGGACCAACTTTCAGTCAATGCAATAACTGGTCCATAAGTAAAACACGTGGTCCAAATCCCACACAAAGGCCAGTCATTACAATAACTAGTCCCTGGTAAATAAACCAGGACAAACTTTCAGTCAATGCAATGAATGGTCCCTTAATAAAACCCAAACCTTTGCAGCAACAAAACACTGCTGAGCCAATTTACACATGACTGCATGCAGAACATGGAACTACACATCCAGCCTAATGGAAATTCTTACTTGTTAACTGATTGTCTGTGTACAACAATTATTTTGTAACCATGACAACTGTCGTTTTTTGATGCAATAAACATTTGAAAGATGTTGTAACTTCCAACAACATTATGAATAAATCAAGTAAAATAAGGTTAAAATTTGCCTTGTTTAACGACACCACTAGATCACATTGACTTATTAATAATCGACTTACATTTTTTCATTAACAGCTGTGTATTTTATAGGCTGGACGGTACATACCACAGCATTTGATAAACCAGTTATGGCGCACTTGTTGGAATAGGAACAACCCAGTCAGAGAATGGACCCACTAAGGAGGTTTGATCCTGCGACCAAATCCCTTGAATCGAACACTCTACCCACCGAGCCAGATGAAAACATACGTAATGTCATCTTCTGATATTTTATTACAACTGGGCAAAACATTTCTTATTTTGTCTGGACTCTTACAGGTGTAATGTTCATAAAGCGAACAATGTCTTTAACATCAGATCTGATACCAAGTGTAATTACAGTGGCGCCGTTAAAACAGTTCCACGGCTGAAAATATCATCTCTAGAGCACAGTGATTTATTAATCATCGGCTATTGATGTCAAACATTTGGTAATTTCTACATTAAGTCTTAGAGGGGATCTTACATACACTGCGTAAACAAAACATAGGTTAACTACACAAAATAATATTTGTGCGAGTGACATGCAAACAAAACCATCGTTCTCGCAGTTTTTCTACAGGCCTGTATTTAAACAAAGTATATTCCAGGAAATACCCAGCGACTTCTTAAATGAAAATAAAGAAATACAATATTTGTTTTGAAGTGGGCACACACACACAAATTGACCGGACCATACAGAACACAAAACAATCACAAACCATAACTCTGCCCTGCAATAATAACCACAAATATTTTCTACACTATCAATAATATCACAAACATTTGATTACAGAGGAATGTAGCAGACATGTTAATACCAAAGTCACCGTGTATCAACATACCACCGAGTTTGCTTAGCATAGTTCAACATCAATACGCACAACCAGAGATACTTCGCTCTTACAAACACCTCCCAGCTGTTACAATTTTCTAGCAGACACAAATACAACCTTGGAACAGTTACAAATACCTTCCCAGCTATTGCAAAAACATTCTCAACTGTTACAAATACCTCCCTAATTTTTTTTACAAAGATTTCCACAGCTGTTACAAAGTCTTCCCTAACTGTTGCAAATATCTCTACAGCTTTTACAAATATAACCTAAAAAGTTACAGATACTTTCCCAGCTGTTACAAATACCTCCGCAGCTGTTATAAGTACTTCTGAAGCTGTTGTAAAGATATCAGCTGTAGGAAACAACTAGCTGTTACAAACACCTCCCACACAAAGTGCCATTTATCTGTTCTTGAGATTGTGAACCTTATCATTTCAGTTCCTGCCGAGATACGTTTCTCTATTCTTCAATATTGCAGCCAGCTCTACAGATGCCAAATACCATCTCATCTATTGAAAATACCTCCCCCGCTCTTCCTAATATTTCCCCCACTCTTTCTAATACCCCCCCAACTCTTCCTGATACCTCCCCCCTTTTCCTGATTCCTCCCCAATTCTTCCTAATACCTCCCCAACGCTTCCTGATACCTTCCCCACTCTTCCAGATACCTCCCCCACTCTTCCTAATACCTCCCCAGCTCTTCCTAATACCTCCCCAACTCTTCATATATTCCATGCCATCATGTGAGACCGTGATAAGTCTGTGGCATCAAGAACCATAACAATTTCAATCACAACTTTTCAAAGCTTTTTGTTTTTGTTGTTGTGAATCTCTTTCCAGTTGTTTGCAGCATCTTCCTAGCTGTTACAGACTCCTCCCCTGCCTCTGATCAGTCGGTCATATCGAGGTCGTGAACTTTAACAATACAGTTGCCATCCAGATGTTTCTCCAGGTTCCTGGCTGTTACGAATCCCTCCCTGCAGTGCTTGCACTCATTCTGTGACTTGAGCAGGTGAATCTGCGACTTCATGTGTCGGTTCAAATCTGACTGTGTGACACCCTTGTAGTTACACAGCTTACAGCAGAAGTCTCGAATACCTGCAACACACACACATACACGATTTATTAATGACACACTTGTCATTACACAGTTACATAGCTTACAGCACAAGTCTTGAATACCTGCAATACACATATATACGATTTATTAATTACACCCTTGTAGTTACACAGCTTAAAGCAGAAGTCTCGAATACCTGCAACACAAACATACACAATTTATTAATTACACCCTTGTAGTTACAGAGTTACACAGTCACACAGCTTACAGCAGAAGTCTCGAATACCTGCAACACAAACATACACAATTTATTAATTACACCCTTGTAGTTACAGAGTTACACAGTCACACAGCTTACAGCAGAAGTCTCGAATACCTGCAACACAAACATACACAATTTATTAATTACACCCTTGTAGTTACAGAGTTACACAGTCACACAGCTTACAGCAGAAGTCTCGAATACCTGCAACACAAACTTACACAATTTATTAATTACACCCTTGTAGTTACAGAGTTACACAGTCACACAGCTTACAGCAGAAGTCTCGAATACCTGCAACACAAACTTACACAATTTATTAATTACACCCTTGTAGTTACAGAGTTACACAGTCACACAGCTTACAGCAGAAGT
This sequence comes from Gigantopelta aegis, assembly GCF_016097555.1. Taxonomy (NCBI): domain Eukaryota; kingdom Metazoa; phylum Mollusca; class Gastropoda; order Neomphalida; family Peltospiridae; genus Gigantopelta; species Gigantopelta aegis. The sequence continues at coordinate 30,274,192 of NC_054709.1, read as the reverse complement.
CTCGAATACCTGCAACACAAACTTACACAATTTATTAATTACACCCTTGTAGTTACAGAGTTACACAGTCACACAGCTTACAGCAGAAGTCTCGAATACCTGCAACACAAACTTACACAATTTATTAATTACACCCTTGTAGTTACAGAGTTACACAGTCACACAGCTTACAGCAGAAGTCTCGAATACCTGCAACACAAACTTACACAATTTATTAATTACACCCTTGTAGTTACAGAGTTACACAGTCACACAGCTTACAGCAGAAGTCTCGAATACCTGCAACACAAACTTACACAATTTATTAATTACACCCTTGTAGTTACAGAGTTACACAGTCACACAGCTTACAGCAGAAGTCTCGAATACCTGCAACACAAACTTACACAATTTATTAATTACACCCTTGTAGTTACAGAGTTACACAGCTTACAGCAGAAGTCTCGAATACCTGCAACACAAACTTACACAATTTATTAATTACACCCTTGTAGTTACAGAGTTACACAGTCACACAGCTTACAGCAGAAGTCTCGAATACCTGCAACACAAACTTACACAATTTATTAATTACACCCTTGTAGTTACAGAGTTACACAGTCACACAGCTTACAGCAGAAGTCTCGAATACCTGCAACACAAACTTACACAATTTATTAATTACACCCTTGTAGTTACAGAGTTACACAGTCACACAGCTTACAGCAGAAGTCTCGAATACCTGCAACACAAACTTACACAATTTATTAATTACACCCTTGTAGTTACAGAGTTACACAGTCACACAGCTTACAGCAGAAGTCTCGAATACCTGCAACACAAACTTACACAATTTATTAATTACACCCTTGTAGTTACAGAGTTACACAGTCACACAGCTTACAGCAGAAGTCTCGAATACCTGCAACACAAACTTACACAATTTATTAATTACACCCTTGTAGTTACAGAGTTACACAGTCACACAGCTTACAGCAGAAGTCTCGAATACCTGCAACACAAACTTACACAATTTATTAATTACACCCTTGTAGTTACAGAGTTACACAGTCACACAGCTTACAGCAGAAGTCTCGAATACCTGCAACACAAACTTACACAATTTATTAATTACACCCTTGTAGTTACAGAGTTACACAGTCACACAGCTTACAGCAGAAGTCTCGAATACCTGCAACACAAACTTACACAATTTATTAATTACACCCTTGTAGTTACAGAGTTACACAGTCACACAGCTTACAGCAGAAGTCTCGAATACCTGCAACACAAACATACACAATTTATTAATTACACCCTTGTAGTTACAGTTACACAGTCACACAGCTTACAGCAGAAGTCTCGAATACCTGCAACACAAACATACACAATTTATTAATTACACCCTTGTAGTTACAGAGTTACACAGTCACACAGCTTACAGCAGAAGTCTCGAATACCTGCAACACAAACATACACAATTTATTAATTACACCTGCTAACTGAACAGAATTTTGTTTACACTCAGGCTGTAGTCTACGGCATATGAGGACATGTTTACATAGAACAATTATACATTGTGACAAGATGGTGAAAGTACAATAACATACATAAATACAAAAATACACAGAAAATCAGCCAGAGGGTTTTAATTAAAGTATTCATAACTAAGTTACAAAATATAGTAAGTTTGCTAAGGACATCAGTTTTTTTAGAGTTGTTTTAAACAATATTTTACTTGCCAAAACAATATACTGGGATTGGTCAACAGGCTTAGCCTATATTAAGAGTTTAGAGTTAAATAATTTATAAAATTTATATATATTTGGTTTTGATTGACAGAAAGCAGGCAAATAGCGATTTCTTTCATTCTTAAAAAATATACAAATAAATATATAATGAAACTCATCTCCAATGTCATAATTTTTACATAATGGACATATTCGATTGCTTATAGTGATACATTTTTCCATCTGCCAGTTTCAATAGGAAGATTATGATTTGAATCGTAATAATGGACACCAGTGTTTTTTCTCTATAAGTGTGACATATTTCTCAAATGCAACAGTATTTTTTTTAATAATTTATAATTTGAAGCTTTGGATGAGCGTACCATGATTGTAAGTATTGATCAATAATAAGCCTTGTGGAAATAGATCTTTTCAACAAGGAACAACTAGTAATACCGTTGCACTGTGAGAACCATATATATGTACAACCAACATCATCTAAAATTGATTTTACAAACATAATCCATTTGTGATTAAAAACATTATTGTTTACATCATTTAGTAATAATTTATAGACTAGTAATGATAACTTGGACTGTTTTCCAGTGAATAATCGATACCAGAAAGAAATCATTCTTAATTTTACAGTGATATAAACTGAATAACGTCCAAGTTCTCCATATAACATGTACAGTGGTGTAGATTTCCTCACAGGTAATAACAATTTTAAAAACTGGTTACATAGTTTTTCCATTGATGACAGAATTTCGAAACCCCAAATTTCATTGCCATATAAAAGGACTGGTAAAACCATAAAATCAAATAATTTTAGCTGACACTGTATGGAAATATTATAATATCTGATAAAGTCTCAAATACCTGCAACACAAACATATGTGACATATCACTTTGTTTGGTTTTGTTTAACACCACCACTAGAGCAATCTGACTTACTATTCATTGACTATATAAAGCCAAACATTATACAGTTGTGACATACAGTCTTCAGGTAAAGTTTGTTTTCTTTATGACACCACTAGAGCACATTGATTTATTAATTTAAGAAAGAAAGAAAGCCTGTTTTGTTTAACGACACCACTAGACCACATTGATATATTAATCATCGGCTACTGGAAAAAAAGAAAAAGAAAGAAATGTTTTATTTAACGATGCACTCAACACATTTTATTTACAGTTATATGGTGTCAGACATGGTTAAGGACCACACAGATATTAAGAGAGGAAACCCATTGTTGCCACTTCATGGGCTACTCTTTTCGATTAGCAGCAAGGGATCTTTTATATTAACCATCCCATTGACAGGATAGCACATACCACAGCCTTTGATGTACCAGTCATGGTGCACTGGCTGGAGCGAGAAATAGCGGCTACTGAATGACAAACATTTGGTAATTTGGACTCGTAGTTAATAGAGGAAACCCGCTACATTTTTCCATTGGCAACAAGCAATCTGTTATATGCACTCTCCCAAAGACAGAAAAGCACATACCACGGCCTTTGACCAGTTGTAATGCAATGGTTGGAACGAGAAAAACCCAATCAGCTGAATGGATCGATTGAGGTGATGCGATCCTCACAATATTGCAAAAAGGGCAATTTGAATTGGTCTAGTTGTTTTGTTTAACAACCCGAACAAAGTGGGGGATCCAGAATTTGGTAAAGTGGGGCTCACATAATTGTAAAAGGGCAATTTGAGTTTGTTGAAGGTAAATGAGTTGAGTTATCAAAGTATGGGGGGATGCTCCTCTGAAAATCTTGAAATAAACAGGCCATTCTTAAACATAATCTTCTAATTGTTTGGTATTTATTCTTTGTTTCCTCTACACACTCCTCTCTTCTATTCCCTCAACTATCCGTGTTATCGTTATTGTAATACTGTTCTAGCCATCTTGATGTATAACATATTGTATATTTGTTAAATGTAGGGAGAGGCCTTAATATAGGCACTTGCATGTTGGCCAATCCCAAATTTGATTTGCTAATAAATATTGTTTAAACCAAACATAATCTTCAGTTGAATTAATTTTGTCTGACACCACTAGAGCACAATGGTTTATTATTCATCAACTGTCAAACATTTAACAAGCAATTATACCTGTCCACCGCATGATTCAAGGGCCATAACTCTGTCAAAAATGTTTTAATTCTATTTTTGACAGAGTTATGGCCCTTTAACACATTTCCATGACACTCAAACCTGAACTCTACACTATAAAGCTACCATATATCTTCGCCTGTAAGTCGATCTCGGCTATAAGTCGAGTCCCTAATTTCAAGCCCTGAAAACATATTTTTTTATTGACCCATTTATAAGTCGACCCATGAAAAACAACTTATTAATATTGAAGTATTTCTTATTTTCAGCACATGAGAACAATATGTACAATACTTGAACAAAAGAAAATAATTTTACAAACTTCGGTTTTCACATTTTGTATATCGCAATATTCCATTAAAACTACATAGCATCAAAATGAAATATTCCTTTAGTTGATAGTGAAAGCTGTTTGACTGTTACTGTATGGTACTTTACAGCATGGTTTTGTGCACAGACAACTTTATTTATCAACACTGACAACAGATCACTACAATAAAACTGAAAGTATCATCAGTTAATCACATGTTTTGCCGCCATATTAATACATGTAAGAAGGATAACTCTGGAAAGTACACTGGTTTTTGTACCAAATGATGTGTCTCTCTAATGCTTTAGTGAACTGCAGAGATCAGTCTAAGCTATTTTAAGGGAAAGCTCAGTAACATTCATGAAGTTAATCATCGACAAAACATTGGTTGAAGAACCATTAATGCCAGTGACCAGATTTCAAAATAAACTCAGGCAACAGGTAGTTAGTATTGTTTACATTTTTGCTATTAGTGATGACTGTTACTTTAACTAAGTGGACTGTTGTCTTGACATGTGAGTGACATCGCACGCCTTTTCGCATAATCAAAACCGTTCTAATGCCCCCCAAAATAGGTTATAAAAAATAAATTTGTCAAATTGACATATTTGAGTATAAATACAGGGCATACTTCAACAAAAACGTGTAAAATAATACCCAAAACAGTAATATTTTTGGGTGAAATTGTTTTACCCTCTTATAAGTCGACCCCCCCAAGTTATAAAATAATTTTTGGGTGAAACAAATTTGACTCATAGGCGAAGATATATGGTAGGTTAAATCTTTTCTGATACAGGTTTTAAGGCAATTGAGGGAACATCCAAGGTAATCTGAACGACAAACCCATAATACAAGATCAGGGCGGTATCTCTGCACAATGCAGTCGAACTGGTATTTGGCGAAATAGTGGAGGATTCCATCAATCTTTATCTAGTCCTTTGTTTATAGGACAGCCACTCCCAGGGAAATCCTTTACTGGAGAGTTCATCCCTCTTGCATTGCCATAACGAGGACTGCCACTCCTAGACTAATTTACTAAAATATGCAGTTCTACCTTTTAAGGCTTTAGTCTCTTTATACTGCAGTTATCGATGACTTCAGTGACAATGCAAGTGAAGCTGCATAAATTGGCTGTTCTAGGATTTTTCTTTACACCTGTATTAAAAATTATATTTAATCTATATTATTTAATGGTAATTTGTAAAGAAACATTTTTATTTATAATGGATTTCTTTTTTTCAAAAATGTTATTTGGGTTGGTATGGGTTTAATAATTAATAATATGAATTTTAACTTTATTAATTATGAAGATACATGCCAATTCATCTTTTCATTTTGACGCAAATGGACTGTATACATGGTTATTATTATACGTGGCTGATATTCAACATAGAAAATTCTAGTTTTGATTTTCACTGTGCAGTTAAATTGGAGGGCTAGTTGAATTTGAGAAGAGCCTGTAAGATTTTTCTTCAACTGGCCCTGCTGACGACCATGGTTTTTACGTTAATTTTCAAAGCTGACAAAACATATCACACCTTTGATATACCAGTCGTAGTGCACTGGCTGGAATGACAAATAGCCCCCTGGCCCACCGACGGGATGGATCCTAAACCGACTGCGCACTAGGCGAGCGTTTTACCAGTGGGTTACGTCCCACATTTAATATTACCATGTTTTGATACTAATGGCCTCAATTTGGAAGCAGCCTTTAAAGGGACATTCCTGAGTTTACTGCAATTTTTTAACATTTTATCGACTAACAGATACTTTTTAACGATTGTAATTACATATCAAATATATTTTTCTGCATAAAATATTAGTGGCTGTATGTTAGACATATTTCTGATCCTTCTACTATTTGTACTAGGTTAAATGTCATTTTATTTCCTGATTATAATTTTTTCATACGTACAACATTATTTGAAGGAAGGAAGGAAATGTTTTATTTAACGACGCACTCAACACATTTTATTTACGGTTATATGACGTCGGACATATGGTTAAGGACCATACAGATATTGAGTGAGGAAACCCGCTGTCGCCACTTCATGGGCTACTCTTTTCGATTAGCAACAAGGGATCTTTTATATGCACCATCCCACAGACAGGATAACACATACCACGGCCTTGAAATTATTTGAAGACAAAATCCAACTTGGGCTTCTTACAAATATTAAGACGACCAGAAACACGTTGAATATACAGACACTGATATACTAAACAAGAAAATATATTTAATATGCAAGTTTAATCGTAGAAATATTTTATTAGTTGGAAACATCTTACAATGCAGCAAACTCAAGAATGTCCCTTTAATATACCAATCAGAGCAATGGGAAAAACCACAAAGCTAATAATAGCAAAGTGCAAACCTTGATGTCGCATCATGTGAACTTTGAGTTGGCTGTTGGTGCGGGCGTAATAATCACAATATTTACACTTGTACGGACGAATATCTGAAACAAACAGTGAACTACAATCAATACATACACTACTACAATATATACACTACTACAATATATGCATTACTACAGGCGGGAAGCACTGTAATCTTATTAAATATATCATGAAACATGTTAAATGTTTAATGATACAACTAGACAACATTGATTTTTTAATCATCAGCTACTGGATGTCAAACATTTGGTAATTCTAACACATTACCTTCAGACGAAACCTGCTACATTTCCATTAGCAATAAAGGCGTCGCCACACGATACAAGTGCTACAATTCCATTAGCAATAAAGGCATGGCCAACGATACGAGTGCTACAATTCCATTAGCAATAAAGGCATGGCCAACGATACGAGTGCTACAATTCCATTAGCAATAAAGGTGTGGCCACACGATATGAGTCCATTTGTCGATTAACGTCAGAAAATGACAGGAAGTACATACCTTCATTGAAGTCCATTTGGCGATTAACGTCAGAGAACATGAAGTACATACCTTCATCGAAGTCCATTTGGTGATTAACGTCAGAGACAGGAAGTACATACGTTCATTGAAGTCCATTTGGCGATTAACGTCAGAGAACAACAGGAAGTACATACCTTCATTGAAGTCCATGTGGTGATTAACGTCAGAGAACATGAAGTACATACCTTCATGGAAGTCCATTTGGTGATTAACATTAGAGAACAGAAAGTACATACCTTCATCAAAGTCCATTTGGTGATTAACATTAGAGAACAGAAAGTACATACCTTCATCAAAGTCCATTTGGTGATTAACCTCGGAGAACAGGAAGTACATACCTTCATCAAAGTCCATGTGGTGATTAACGTCAGAGAACATGAAGTACATACCTTCATCGAAGTCCATTTGGTGATTAACATCAGAGAATGACATGAAGTACATACCTTCATGGAAGTCCATTTGTTGATTAACGTCAGAGAACATGAAGTACATACCTTCATCGAAGTCCACTTGGCAATTAACGCAGAGAACAACAGGAAGTATATACCTTCATGGAAGTCCATTTGACGATTAATGTCAGAGAACATGAAGTACATACCTTCATCGAAGTCCACTTGGCAATTAACGTCAGAGAACAACAGGAAGTACATACCTTCATGGAAGTCCATTTGACAATTAATGTCAGAGAACATGAAGTACATACCTTCATCGAAGTCCACTTGGCAATTAACGTCAGAGAACAACAGGAAGTATATACCTTCATGGAAGTCCATTTGACGATTAATGTCAGAGAACATGAAGTACATACCTTCATCGAAGTCCACTTGGCAATTAACGTCAGAGAACAACAGGAAGTACATACCTTCATGGAAGTCCATTTGACAATTAATGTCAGAGAACATGAAGTACATACCTTCATCGAAGTCCACTTGGCAATTAACGTCAGAGAACAACAGGAAGTATATACCTTCATGGAAGTCCATTTGACGATTAATGTCAGAGAACATGAAGTACATACCTTCATCGAAGTCCACTTGGCAATTAACGTCAGAGAACAACAGGAAGTATATACCTTCATGGAAGTCCATTTGACGATTAATGTCAGAGAACATGAAGTACATACCTTCATCGAAGTCCACTTGGCAATTAACGTCAGAGAACAACAGGAAGTACATACCTTCATCGAAGTCCACTTGGCAATTAACGTCAGAGAACAACAGGAAGTACATACCTTCATCGAAGTCCACTTGGCAATTAACGTCAGAGAACAGGAAGTACATACCTTCACGGATGTCCATTTAGCAATTAATGCCAGAAAACAGGAAGTACACACGTTCATCGAAGTTCATTTGGCGATTAATGTGAGACAACGACAGGAAGTACATACCTTCATCGAAGTCCATTTGGTGATTAACGTCAGAGAACAAGAAGTACATTCCTTTATATAAGTCCATGTGACGATTAACCTCGGAGAACAACAGGAAGTATATATACCTTCATGGAAGTCCATTTGGCGACTAACGTTACCGAACAGGAAGTACATACCTTCATTGAGTCCATTTGGCGATTAACGTCAGATAACAGGAAATACATACCTTCATGGAAGTCCATGTGGCGATTAATATCTGAGAATGACAGGAAGTCTTTGGAACAGAAGACACATCGGAAGACTGCTCGACCGTCGGGCAGAACAACCGGTTTACAAACCATGTCGCGGTCTATTGGCTGATTGACAACATGCAATCTGCAAATAATCAACACGCTTAAACATCGTATCTTCATCCACAGGAAATTTTAAATTTTAAATTACTGTTAGTGTTATACATTCACATACATGTAGGGCTCTAAATGTACAATAACATAACTTATTCTACTGGGAATTTGGAATCACACTTGTAGATTTGTAGAGGCCACCATAAATATACAGTGTACGTAAAATCATACAAATGTCATGTAACTTTATCTAATGGAAATTTGAAATTACTGCTATGTAAATTAATAGTAATGTGAAAACGTCATCTAATGGAAATTTGAAATCAATGTTTGTAAATTTATAGTAATGTGGAAACTTCATCTACTGAAAATATGAAATTACTTCTATGGATTTGTATTGGCCTCAATACATTTATAGTAATATTAGTATATAGTAAGTTACTATATGTTACAGTAACATCATAACAGTATCTACTGGAAATCTGAAATTACTGCTATGGATTTGTATACATTTATATTAACGTAATAACCGTATCTACTGGAAATCTGACATTACTGCTGTGTATTTGTATACATTTATATCAACATAATAACCGTATCTACTGGAAATCTGACATTAATGTTATGGATTTGTATACATTTATATTAACGTAATAACCATATCTACTGGAAATCTGACATTAATGTCATGGATTTGTATATATTAATAGTAACATCATAACAGTATCTACTGAAAATCTGACATTAATGTCATGGATTTGTATACATTTATAGTAACATCATAACAGTATCTACTGGAAATCTGACATTACTGCTATGGATTTGTATACATTTATATTAACGTAATAACCGTATCTACTGGAAATCTGACATTAATGTTATGGATTTGTATACATTTATATTAACGTAATAACCATATCTACTGGAAATCTGACATTACTGTTATGGATTTGTATACATTTATAGTAACATCATAACAGTATCTACTGGAAATCTGACATTAATGTTATGGATTTGTATACATTTATAGTAACATCATAACAGTATCTACTGGAAATCTGACATTAATGTTCTGAATTTGTATACATTTATAGTAACATCATAATCATATCTACTGGAAATCTGACATTACTGCTGTGTATTTGTATACATTTATAGTAACATCATAACAGTATCTACTGGAAATCTGACATTACTGCTGTGGATTTGTAGACATTTATAGTAACATCATAACAGTATCTACTGGAAATCTGACATTACTGCTGTGTATTTGTATACATTTATATCAACATAATAACCGTATCTACTGGAAATCTGACATTAATGTTATGGATTTGTATACATTTATATTAACGTAATAACCATATCTACTGGAAATCTGACATTAATGTCATGGATTTGTATATATTAATAGTAACATCATAACAGTATCTACTGAAAATCTGACATTAATGTCATGGATTTGTATACATTTATAGTAACATCATAACAGTATCTACTGGAAATCTGACATTACTGCTATGGATTTGTATACATTTATATTAACGTAATAACCGTATCTACTGGAAATCTGACATTAATGTTATGGATTTGTATACATTTATATTAACGTAATAACCATATCTACTGGAAATCTGACATTACTGTTATGGATTTGTATACATTTATAGTAACATCATAACAGTATCTACTGGAAATCTGACATTAATGTTATGGATTTGTATACATTTATAGTAACATCATAACAGTATCTACTGGAAATCTGACATTAATGTTCTGAATTTGTATACATTTATAGTAACATCATAATCATATCTACTGGAAATCTGACATTACTGCTGTGTATTTGTATACATTTATAGTAACATCATAACAGTATCTACTGGAAATCTGACATTACTGCTGTGGATTTGTAGACATTTATAGTAACATCATAACAGTATCTACTGGAAATCTGACATTACTGCTGTGGAGTTGTATACATTTATAGTAACATCATAACAGTATCTACTGGAAATCTGACATTAATGTTATGGATTTGTATACATTTATATTAACGTAATAACCATACCTACTGGAAATCTGACATTACTGCTATGGATTTGTATACATTAAGAGTAACATCATAACCGTATCTTCTGGAAATCTGAAATTACCGTTAGTGAAAAACAGACAAGCATTACCTGGAATGTGTACGAGACAGTGAGGTGACTTTCCTTCCATCAGAGGAGATGCTATCGGAGGTCACATGCTGCCAGCTGTGGTGTAGCTTCCTCCCGTCGGGGGGTGAGGGACCCGATGAGCTGTCTGTTGGCGACGGGTTCCACTGGACCCGGGGGAAGCCCACGAGGCTGTCTGGATCGGCGGGCGACGGCTGCGATGATGACGAGTGAGTGGGCGACACACTCCTCCTGACAGATGGCTGCGACGGCTCGGAAACCTGCACGGAGATCGGCATCGAAGAAACACAGGAGGAGGAAGAGTAGCCGGTGGCGGGGAGACCGGCCGCAAGTCCCGAGCCAGCCAGCAGCTGTGAGGACTGCGATTGTGCAGCAGCAGCAGCAGCAGCCGCTGCGACGGTGCTGGCAAGGATGAGCGGATTCAGCGAGGCGAGGACAGCAGAATTGGACAGCACAGTGTTGAGAACAGACGAACTGGCCAGACAGGTGGGAAGAGTTACAGCCACATCCGCTTGATCACCATCAACCCCCACCCCCACCTCCACCTCCTCCTCCCCCACCGCCTCCTGTTTGATCTCTTCTGCACGAATTATGTCGTCAGCATCAGCAGAAGGAGCAGTAGGTTCAGAAGAGGAAGTAGTCAGCGTCGTCGTCACAGCAGCAGGTTCCACGTGTTTCTCTGCCGGTGACTTCACACTGTCCAGCTTCACGGGAAGAGAGGCCTTGCGTCTCGACTTGGAGGGAGGTCCTTCTTTGCGGAATGACATCAGAGAGCGTTTCGGGGCGGCTTTGATTTCGGGATCCTCGGGGTCGGAGTCGGACATGTGGTTCGAGCCGGAATGTTGAGTGTCCGAGTTAGCACGGTCCTGCTCAGTGGGTGGTTCCGACGGCATGACGACGGTGATGTTCTCCTGAAGTCCTTCCTTCTCAAGAAATTCTTTTGCCTTTTCCAAGTCCTTGAGATGCTGCTGGCCTTCAGGCGAGGTGGTGACCTCCTCGCTGTTGTTCGCGGCGTTACCGTCTGGCGAAGTGTGGTCGGAGAGCCTGTCCCAGTACGCTATGCGCATCAGAGACTCGAGGTTCGCTTTGTCCATCTTACGAGGCAGCACGGAATCCACCTGGCTGTACATTGTTTTTGAAATGTCGTGGAAGCGGACCATGTGCTGGTGGAGGTTGACGGACTCACTGAATCCTTTGCGGCACTCCTTGCAGTAGAACATCCTCTGTCCGTTGTGGATCCGCTCGTGCCGCTGGAGGAGGTAGAGTCTAGAGAAGGACTTGCGGCAGTACTTGCACTCCCAGCTCCCAACCAGCCGCACACCGCTCTTCTCCATGCACAGATCTGCTGCCAGATCGGTGTTCTCGTTGATGTCGGCTTTCTGCTTCTTCCCAGTGACAACGCTCTCCCCGAAATCCTCACCATCTTCGACCAGCAGTCGCTCGTCGCTCACGGTAACCTCCTCGTCCGTCTTCTCCCGACTCTCCAGCTTATTGTTTATCTTGTGACTCAGCACGTGCTGCAGCATCTGGTGTTTCGACTCGAATGTCGCGTCGCAGTGTCGGCACTGGTACGTTGTGATCTCGAGGTCAAAGTGCATCGACAGGTGAACCTGCACGTTGCTGAGGGAACTGAGCATGGCACCGCAGATGTAGCACTTGTACATGGACGTCTCTTTGTTCGTGGAAAGATTCACTCCGTCCAGTCGCGTTATCAAAACCGTCTCGTTCCTGATCCGGATTCTGCTCTTCATGAATGGGCCGTCGCCAGTGACAACGGTTCCAACGGCATCGCCCACATCTTCCTGGGAATTGTTTATCAATGCTTCTGCTGACCCGTCACTGGTGCTGGAAAACTGGCGGTTCACAGCGGAGGGGAAAGCAGAGCTGCTCTCCAGAAAGGAAGGAACGTTATTTTTCTCCGAGTGGTGTTCACCGGCAGATAAAAACGAAACAACACCGTCCACACATCGAGAATTATTCCCCTTGGATTTTTCACCCGCAGAATCGCCGTCTGCGATGGATTCCAATTCGTGATTCTGCTTCTCGGCCGACAGAGCCGGCTCGTCGAGGTCGTTCTTGAGGGATCCGTTGAAGATGTGGTGATGATACTCGGCGATCCTCTCATGGACGTACAGAGACTTCTCGAAGGATCTGTTCTTCAGCTTCATGTAGCGCTCGGCCAGACTCTGACTCAACTCCACGTTCATGTTGTGAGCGGCTTTCTGGTGGTACAGCATGCTGCCCTTTGCCTTGAACGACTTGCCACACACCTGGCAACAAACAAGCAAGCAATCAATCAATCAATGGATAAATCAATGGATGAATCAATGGATAGATGGATGGATGGATGAATCAATGGTGGATGGATGGATGAATTGGATGGATGGATGAAATGGATGGATGGATGAAATTACATTTTCCAAGAACCAGATTTACGAACGATTATAAATAAATTAATGCTTATTGACACCCCAGCATAGGGCTCGCAACAGCGAAAAGCAGTCCATAGTTTAGATGTAGCAGGTGAAATAGCAATTCACATGCTAAAACCACCAAAATATTGCAAATCATTTTTCAAGAACCAGATTTATACACGAATATCTCATCTGGTATTAATATGTAGCTCAAGATTCGTTATATTTTAATTCCATATTGCATTATTCCACACCACGTGCTATCTATTTCCAGCAGGCCATTTGGGTTTTTTTTAACAACATATTTCTGTTGGCCTGCTATTTTGAAAATATTACATTATGCCATAGTTTACTTCCTATTTGAAGCCCTGTGAAACTAAGTTATATGGTGATCAACATCAGTGTAAAATAAAAACATTATTAATAAAAACATTACCATTAAATACAGTATCAAACATCTTCAAAAAGACAAAAATAAACACTATGGTAACTTGCTACAGGTGTAGGCTCATCTACAACATGACATTTGAAATCACTAGGTTTAAGACAAACACTGACTAGGGAGGTAACTAAACACTGACAAGGGAGGTAACGAAACACTGACAAGGGAGGTAACGAAACACTGACAAGGGAGGTAACTAAACATTGACAAGGGAGATGACTACAGTCTCACTATACAGATGTTATCTGCCATTGAAACCCATGTTAAATTGCCCAACTTCAAACGAAGATTGCCAATAGAAGGTGTTCTCATTGGCACTAACAACATACACCATTGCAAACATACATTATATAAGCATTTATTTTCACTCCAAATTGAGAACATTTCCGTCTCAGTTTTTTGCTATATGACCCCATCTGGCTGTAATACAGGTCCGAACAGGTGGTTCATTAACCGATTCACTCCAGCTGTCTCTTGTGCTGTACATCCTGTGTAGCGAGACCTAAACATTGACACGGGAGGTAAGAAAACACTGACAAGGGAGGTAACTAAAAACTGACAAGGGAGGTAACTAAACACTGACAAGGGAGGTAATTAAACACTGACTAGGGTCTCACTACACAAATCACTTCCGGGTGAGAGTTCATTAATCACGGTCCACTATAGTTCCTAATTGTGACACAAGTTATGGCTCACATATTCACTTCTAGGAAATGGTGAAGAATTAAAACAATATGTATGTTTAATGGTAAGCCTTCTGGTTGTATTTTGCCCATGCTATTTTGTAATATTGTGCATCCGTAATTAATTCTAGATTGTCCAAATTATATACTGGTACAACATACTGGTATTTTATTTGCCAAATGGTTTCTTTTATTATTTTAACATATTCTTGACAAATTAACAATGAATTATTAAATTTCCACAACCCTCTACCTTTTTTAACATCGTTAAATTTAATACATAGAACTACTCCTGCATGGTCTGAATGATAGCTGTTTTCAATTATTACTTTTTCAACATTATATTACTAGTAACTAAAAAAAAGAAGAAGTCTAGCCTGGCTTGTTTAGGTGGCAAGGGAGGTAACTAAACACTGACAAGGGAGGTAACTAAAATCTGACAAGGGAGGTAACAATGAAAAAGGAGGTAACTAAACACAAGACAAGGGAGGTAACTAAACACCGACAAGGGAGGTAACTAAACACTGACAAGGGAGGTAACTTACTTCGCACGTGTACGGCTTGTCTCCAGTATGTAGGAGAACGTGACGTTTCAGGTCGCTCGGCTTCAGACAGATCTTGCCGCAGTATTTACACGTTCTGCTCATGGCATGATTGGCGGTCAGTTCGTCCAGGGCGCCCGGTGACGCCTCCTCGGGCCGCCTGTCCACACTTCCGCTGACCGCATCCACCCCGAGAAGACCTCCTCTCTCGTCGACTGTCGGAGTCTCATTAGACGTGGAGTGTTCGGTCGGGTCACCGGAAGGAGACTTGCTGGGCGTGGGGTGCTCCAGGGACTTTTCGTTCTTCATCTTCTGCTCGATGGCCTCCCTCAGCTGGTTGGTGGTGTCTTGCTTGATGTGGTGCGGGGCCGACTTGTCGATCATGGCCGAATGGTTAGACAGGAGGTGCAACTGAAGACTCCGCTTGGCCTTGTACGCTTTGCTACACACCTGAAAAAAACCCAAACAGACTGAAATATGTTCATATGACAACGCAACATTACGACACACACCCAATGGCACAAACTGAAATATGTTATCATGACAACACAACAATACAAAGCATTATAATAAAAGCCACATATATATTGTATGTATATATATTGTACAATTTGTGGTCGGATGGTGTAAATGTCATAGTAATGACGGTCGTTGTATCAAGGTCTGACTGCATATATATATTTATATTTTCAATCAAAGAAGGTGAACTCACTGCGTCATGCACTTCCAGCCATTCGGCTATTTTCACTTACATGATCAGAAGGATTAGAATTTTAAGTACTGTGCACCTGTTGTCATATTCAGTGAGACGGGCCCCACAAATTGCTCATTTAATGTTACCATAAAACTATTTAATAACTTTTGTCATCATGTGCATGTGAAAAAAAAAGACCAGCCCAAACATATTTGCATTAATACCATTATCTAAATTGGAAGAACAATTACAGATATAATTAAACATGACATCGGTGATGCTCAACCGACCACTTCGCGATAATAGTCCATCATCGGAACATTACTATATTGGGAAAATCATACAGTAATGATGACGGTAATAACTTAAAAAAAAAAAAATCATTTGGGGTAACCATACCCTCTGGCAGAAACCCTTTGTGCTGCTTACCTTGCACACAAACGGCCGTTCGCCGGTGTGTTTGCGTAGATGTCGCTGCAGCGCGGCTGGCGTTGGCTTCACGGCGCCGCAGTACTCGCACGTGCGGCCATGTAGTCGTGGGCTGCTGTCGGTGGTCATCGGCCTGCGACCGGCCGACCTCAGAGTCTTGCCGCCTGCTGCCGGCTTCTCAGGCGTCCAGCTTTCGGCCACGTCATCCTGGTCACTCTCGTCGGCGTCCGAATCACTGTCATACTTCCGCTTCCTGTCGTGGTCGTCGTCGTCATTTTTTACAGTTCCATCCCGTTTACCCTGCTGTCTCAAACGTGCGACTGTTCGGGTCACGATGACATTCCCCGACGATGGCGAGATTCCCACGTTCCTTGCTGCTTTCTTCAAGCTGGGGCTTCCCGTTTCAGCAACACCCGTCACCTTAGACGATTTTCTACTTTCAACATTGTTACAGTCAGACTCAGTTCGAACAGACTTTTTGTGATCTTTGTGTTCTTCTTCAGTGTCCGATTTGATCAATTCTTTATTTTCTGCTTCAGTATCTGATTTGTTTAATTCTTTATTGTTTCTTTCTGAGTCCGATTTTGATATTTTTTTATGTTTTGAATTACAACACGACTTCGTTAATTGAGACTTTTCTGTGCTCTCGTCTGACGAGTCACATTCTTTCTCTTCCGTTTCGTCAGTTTTTGTTGTTGGCTCTTCTGTTTCAGTATGGCGTTCCACAGTTTTCGAACTTGTAACATTGTCTTTTATATCAATCTGTAACTTACGGTCGTTATCATCGTCCTCATCAGACCCATCTGAAAAACACAAACAACAATACAGAATTATAGCGAGTTCCTGGAAAACACAAGCAACAATACAGAATTATAGCGAGTTCCTGGAAACACAAACATTAATACAGAATTATAGGGAGTTCCTGGAAACACAAACATTAATACAGAATTATAGCGAGTTCCTGGAAACACAAACATTAATACAGAATTATAGGGAGTTCCTGGAAACACAAACATTAATACAGAATTATAGCGAGTTCCTGGAAACACAAACATTAATACAGAATTATAGGGAGTTCCTGGAAAACACAAACATTAATACAGAATTATAGGGAGTTCCTGGAAAACACAAATAATACAGAATTATAGTGACTTCCTAGAAAACAAACAATAATACAAAATTATAGTGAGTTCCTGGAAAACACAAACAATAATACAGAATTATAGTGATCGAGTTCCTGGAAAACACAAACAATAATATAGAATTATAGTGAGTTCCTGGAAAATAAACAGTACAGAATTATAGTGAGTTCCTGGAAATCACAACCAATAATACAGAATTATAATGAGTTCCTGGAAAGCAGAAACACTGTTATAGGTTTGAAATGCTTTGAAACTGGACACTGCTTTTTCAAACACTTTCACCAATTTTAAACAGTAGTTCTCTTACTATCGATCATATATCTACAGATTATTAAAAAATATCCATTAACTTCATAGATTTTACCCTTCATACCATCTGGCAGAAACCCTGATACTGGACCCTACCTGAGTCCAGCAGTACACCATAACTATTACATAATACTTCACTAACCCTGTGAATGAATGAATTCACTCTGGACCCTACCCGAGTCCAGCAGTACACCATAACACATTACATAATGCTTCACTAACCCTATGAATGAATTCACTCTGGACCCTACCTGAGTCCAGCAGTACACCATAACACATTACATAATACTTCACTAACCCTATGAATGAATTCACTCTGGACCCTACCCGAGTCCAGCAGTACACCATAACACATTACATAATACTTCACTAACCCTGTGAATGAATGAATTCACTCTGGACCCTACCCGAGTCCAGCAGTACACCATAACACATTACATAATACTTCACTAACCCTATGCATGAATTCACTCTGGACCCTACCCGAGTCCAGCAGTACACCATAACACATTACATAATACTTCACTAACCCTATGCATGAATTCACTCTGGACCCTACCTGAGTCCACCAGCTGCAGTACACCATAATACATTACATAATGCTTCACTATAACCCTATGAATGAATGAATTCACTCTGGACCCTACCTTAGTCCAGCAGTACACCATAACACATTACATAATACTTCACTAACCCTATGAATGAAGGAATTCACTCTGGACCCTACCCGAGTCCACCAGTACACCATAACACATTACATAATACTTCACTAACCCTATGAATGAATGAATTCACTCTGGACCCTACCTTAGTCCAGCAGTACACCATAACACATTACATAATACTTCACTAACCCTATGAATGAATGAATTCACTCTGGACCCTAACCGAGTCCAGCAGTACACCATAACACATTACATAGTGAAAGAAAAAAGAAAGAAGTGTTTTATTTAATGACGCACTCAACACATTTTATTTATGGTTATATGGCATCAGACATATGGTTAAGGACCACACAGATTTTTTTAAAGGAAACCCACTGTCGCCACATAGACTATTCTTTTACGACAGGCAGCAAGGGATCTTTTATTTGCGCTTCCCACAGGCAGGATAGCACAAACCATGGCCTTTGTTGAACCAGTTATGGATCACTGGTCGGTGCAAGTGGTTTACACCTACCCATTGAGCCTTGCAGAGCACTCACTCAGGGTTTGGAGTCGGTATCTGGATTAAAAATTCCATGCCTCGACTGGGATCCGAACCCAGTACCTACCAGCCTGTAGACCGATGGCCTGCCACGACGCCACCGAGGCCGGTCATTACATAGTGCTTCACTAACCCTATGAATGATTGAATTCACTCTGGACCCTATCGGAGTCCAGCAGTACAACATAACACATTACATAATACTTCACTAACCCTGTGAATGAATGAATTCACTCTGGACCCTACCTGAGTCCAGCAGTACACCATAACACATTATATAATGCTTCACTAACCCTATGAATGAATGAATGAATGAATTCACTCTGGACCCTACCCGAGTCCACCAGTACACCATAACACATTACATAGTGCTTCACTAACCCTATGAATGAATTAATTCACACTGGACCCTACCCGAGTCCAGCAGTATACCATAACACATTACATAATACTTTACTAACCCTATGAATGAATTCACTCTGGACCCTACCCCGAGTCCAGCAGTACACCATAACACATTATATAATGCTTCACTAACCATATGTATGAATTCACTCTGGACCCTACCAGAGTCCAGCAGTACACCATAACACATTACATAATACTTCACTAACCCTGTGAATGAATGAATTCACTCTGGACCCTACCAGAGTCCAGCAGTACACCATAACACATTATATAATGCTTCACTAACCATATGAATGAATGAATGCACACAGTCACTGGACCCTGCCTGAGCCCCGGCCAGGAGTACAACGCTACCCTGTACTGTTAGGAGACGCACCTGAGCACAAAGCGACACAGCCGTGTGGAATGTGAAACTTCGAGAGAGGAATACCTGCTATAGAAAGCGCGGACGTGCAACACGGTGAAACGACTGCGTGCATGATCGACCTCGGGCCGAGGGGACACAAACAGAGCACTTCCCAGACATCCATAGCTGACAAACATTGAGAGCCTTGCGTGCGAGTGTGTGCTCTCTAAAAATGGATTGCCATCCTTGACGCGAAGCATGTCTCAAACATCACGCCAACTCCGAGCAACAAGAAAAAAAAAGAAAAAAGAAAGAAGACCGATATATTTTTTGAATCTATACAGGGAAAAAAAAAACGTTAGTGGAGAAAATCTCTGAGGTTGGGAAAAACACATGCACGAACAACACTGAATACAGACAGTGTGTATCTGTGTTTGAAGTATTTATCCTGCCATGCTGGTAATATATAGCAGTTCTGTGCATTTTGAAATCTGGCTTTCAGTAATGAATTTGTTCCGTCTTGTTGATAATTTATGTATACACGTGGATGTATCACGAACATGTATATATATATATGTGTGTGTGTGTGTGTATATATATATATATATATGTCTGTGTCTGTCTGTCTGTCTGTCTGTCTGTGTGTGTGTGTGTGTGTGTGTACCTGAACATACATGTACTTTAAGTATATTGTATATATATATATATATATACTTTATACGGTCAACATACACAGCGTACTGTACAGTCAATCCTGTACATGCTAAGCAGCCACCTAAGGGAGTATTAAAAAGTGGACTTTTAACACAGGTGGCTGCTTAATACAGGTGGCCACTACACCATGTTTGGCTGTAATATTAAAATATATAAAAGTAACATGTAGAACAATAATAATATACACATTAAAATATACTAACAGTTGTAATATGTATTAAAATATACTAACAGTTGTAATATTGTATTAAAATATACAAACAGTTGAAATATGTATTAAAATATACAAACAGTTGTAATATGTATTAAAATATACTAACAGTTGTAATATGTATTAAAATATACAAACAGTTGAAATATGTATTAAAATATACAAACAGTTGAGATATGTATTAAAATATACTAACAGTTGTAATATGTATTAAAATGTAGAAACGTGATGAGGTAAACATTAACTGGTGTGTGAATTTTTTTTTTTTTGTTTAACGACACCACAAGAGCACATTGATTAATTAATCATCGGCTATTGGATGTCAAAAATTCGGTAATTCTGACTCGTAGTCATCAGAGGAAACCACTGGTTGGAACGAGAAAAAAAACCAATCAGCTGAATGGATCCATAGTGGTGGTTCGATCCTGTGATGCAAGCACCTCAAGCGAAAGCACATACCACAGCTTTAACCAGTTATGGTGCACTGGTTGGAAGGAGAAAAAACAAAACAATCAGTTGAATGGATCCACAGAGCTAGGTGGTTCGATCCTGCCACGCACGCACCTGAAGCAAGCACTTTACTGACTGAGCTAAATCCTGCACCCCTCCACCCCCTCCCCGGTGTGTGAAGTGGAATGTGTTGTGTGAAAACAAACCTTCCTTTATCGAGACTGATGCCAATGTCACGGTTTGAGATTGTACCCAGTTTGAGATTGTTGTTTGCTTGTTGCAGCAGTGGTTTCGCATTGCCCTTCGATTTTGATGCATGCGCAATAAGCAAAGGACAATCTCAAACCGGGTACAATCTCAAGCCGTTACACCAGTGTTTACACTGCACGCTCATTAGACTGGTGCCGGCACTTACACTGCACGCTCATTAGACTGGTGCCCGCATTTACACTGCACGCTGATTAGACTGGTGCCCACTTTTACACTGCACGCTCATTAGACTGGTGCCCACGTTTACACTGCACGCTCATTAGACTGGTGCCCATATTTACACTGCATGCTCCATAGACTGGTGCCCGCATTTATGGTGCCCGCATTTACACTGCACGCATTTACACTGCACGCTCCATAGATTGGTGCCTGCATTTACACTGCACACTCATTAGACTGGTGCCCGCATTTACACTGCACGCTCCATAGACTGGTGCCCATGTTTACACTGCACATTCTATAGACTGGTGCCCACGTTTACAATGCATGCTCATTAGACTGGTGCCCACATTTACACTGCACGCTCATTAGACTGGTGCCCACGTTTACACTGCATGCTCCATAGACTGGTGCCCGCATTTACACTGCACACTCCATAGACTGGTGCCCGCATTTACACTGCACGCTCCATAGACTGGTGCCCGCATTTACACTGCACGCTCATTAGACTGGTGCCCACGTTTACACTGCATGCTCCATAGACTGGTGCCCGCATTTACACTGCACACTCCATAGACTGGTGCCCACATTTACACTGTACGATCCATAGACTGGTGCCCGCATTTATACTGCACGCTCTATAGATTGGTGCCCACGTTTACACTGCACATTCTATAGACTGGTGCCCACGTTTACACTGCACGCTCTATAGACTGGTGCCCACGTTTATACTGCACGGCTTCTAGAATTTGAATAAAATCCACTAGTCATGGGATCAGTGATTTAAAAACATTAACATTTAGGGGTTGGGGTGGGGGCAGGATATTCAGATTTACAAAATAGACTTAACTGCAACATTTGACCAAAAAAATTCACTAGCCATCGGGCATCGCAATAGTAATTATTTACTAGCCCAACAAAATCACTAGCCATGGGAGTGGGGCTACCATAATCTAAAAACCCTGCTCATTAGACTGGTGCCCGCGTTTACACTGCATGCTCCTTACACTGGGCCTTCAGGACCGCTTCCCGTACGTGACATCGAGCCAGACGTTCAGACAAACATTTCCATTCTTACCTCAGTGAAGCCAACACTATTTCCACTGTCTGTACCTCACACAGACATTATTTTAATGTCTACTAGTTTGTAGCGCACACTGTCAACTGGTGATGATGCATCATCACTTCAAATGGTTTAGCAAACAGTTTAGATTTTAAAAAATAAGATTATTCAGTGGTTTAGATTTTAAAATATAAGATTATCCAGTGGTTTAGATTTAAAAATAAAAGATTATCCAGTGGTTTAGATTTAAAAATGAAAGATTATCCAGTAGTTTAGATTTAAAAATAAAAGATTATCCAGTAGTTTAGATTTAAAAATAAAAGATTATCCAGTAGTTTTAGATTTAAATATAAGATTATCCAGTAGTTGAGATTTAAAAATAAGATTATCCAGTAGTTTAGATTTAAAAATAAGATTATCCAGTAGTTTAGATTTAAAAATGAAAGATTATCCAGTAGGATTATCCAGTGGTTTAGATTTAAAAATGAAAGATTATCCAGTAGTTTAGATTTAAAAATAAGATTATCCAGTAGTTTTAGATTTAAAAATAAGATTATCCAGTGTTTTAGATTTAAAAATCTAAAAGAAATTACCCATTAGTTTAGATTTCAAATCAAAAAGAAATTACCCATTACTTCAGATTTTAAAGTAGTTTAGATTTGAAAATCTAAAAGAAATTACCCATTACTTCAGATTTCAGTAAAAATGTTCAAGAAATTACCCATTAAGTACTTTAGATTTAAAAGTCAAAACAAAATTACCCAGTAGTTCAGATTTAAAAGTAAAAAAGAAATTACTCAATAGTTCAGATTTAAACAGATATTACCCAGTCCTTCACATTTAAAATACAAGAGGAAATTACACAGCATGTACATGTATACATGTATGTACATGTAGTATAGAAATTAAAAGGTTTTAAAAAAAATAAAAATTAATCCTGGATGAAATTTAAAAGATTCTACCTCATTTCTGTTACCAAATACATCTTGAATACTTACAGAGGAATACAAAACTGGGTTTATTTTTGGTGGGGGACCGTAATACCTTGGTCGACTTGGGGGAAACTGCCATAATATGCATATACATGAATATAAACTAACTGGTGTATTTTTGAAGGAAGGAAAGAAATGTTTTATTTAATGAAACTCTTTTTACATTATAAGACCCCACACTTAATACAATTTCAGTTAACAGTTATAGCAGGGCTTCTAGATCCCCACTCCCATGATTATGGTAGCCCCATGTCAGATAGCAGGGCTTCTAGATTATGGTAGCCCCACTCCCATGGCTAGTGATATTCAATGTTGGGCTAGTAAATAACTACTATTGTCATGCCAGACAGGGCTTCTAGATTATGGTAGCCCCACTCCCATGGCTAGTGATATTCAGTGTTGGACTAGTAAATAACTACTATTGCCATGTCAGACAGGGCTTCTAGATTATGGTAGCCCCACTCCCATGGCTAGTGATATTCAATGTTGGGCTAGTAAATAACTACTGTTGCCATGCCTGACAGATTTTCTAGATTATAGTAGCCCCACTCCCATGGCTAGTGATATTCAATGTTGGGCTAGTAAACAACTACTGTTGTCATGCCCGATGGCTAGTGAAAACAAAAATGGTCAAATGTTGCAGTTAAGTCTATTTTGTAAAGTAAGGTAGGGCAAGTAAATGTTTAATTGTGGCTAGTAAATGCTGTAAATCACTGATCCCATGACTAGTGGATTAAAAACAAATTGTGGCTAGTAAATGCTGTAAATCACTGATCCCGTGACTAGTGGATTAAAAACAAATTGTGGCTAGTAAATGCTGTAAATCACTGATCCCGTGACTAGTGGATTAAAAACAAATTGTGGCTAGTAAATGCTGTAAATCACTGATCCCGTGACTAGTGGATTAAAAACAAATTGTGGCTAGTAAATGCTGTAAATCACTGATCCCGTGACTAGTTGCAAATTGTTAGTAAATGCTGTAAATCACTGATCCCGTGACTAGTGGATTAAAAACAAATTGTGGCTAGTAAATGCTGTAAATCACTGATCCCGTGACTAGTGGATTAAAAACAAATTGTGGCTAGTAAATGCTGTAAATCACTGATCCCGTGACTAGTGGATTAAAAACAAATTGTGGCTAGTAAATGCTGTAAATCACTGATCCCGTGACTAGTGGATTAAAAACAAATTGTGGCTAGTAAATGCTGTAAATCACTGATCCCGTGACTAGTGGATTAAAAACAAATTCTAGAAGCCCTGGTTATATAAATTTCACTAGCCAGGACATCCTTTCCGTTACTTATAATATCCAAGTATGGTTCAAGCACGCTGTCATGGACACACAATCTCAGTTACCTGCAGGGCTATCTGTCTAGGACTGTGATTAGTGGTTAGTTAGAGATAAGTCAGTGTGGTGGGTTTACACCTGCTCACCGAGTCGCTAAATTCACTTTGGGTGGGAGCCGGTACCAATAGGCGAACCCAGTACCTACCCAACTTACATAACTGTATGTCCGGTGGCTTAACCACGACGCCACCAAGGCCAGTGGTTTCTTATAAGTGGCAGGACGTAGCCCAGTTGTAAAGCACTCGCTTGATGCGCGGTCGGTCCAGGATTGATCCCTGTCGGTGGGCCCATTAATCTATTTCTCTTTCCAACCAGTACGCAACGACTGGTATATCAAAGGCTATGGTATGTGCTACCCTGTCTGTGGGATGGTGCATATAAAAGATCCCTTAATTGATGCTAATCGAAAAGTGTAGCTGGTTTTATCTCTAAGACTATACATATGTCACAATAATCAAATGTTTGACATCCGGTAGCCAATGGTTAATAAATCAATGTGCTCTAGTATTGTCGTTGTGTTTCATCACCTCCCCAGAAACACCCTGCCTCTGCCCTTGGTGACATGAATCGTCAGTGTAGAAACTGGTGTACATACACTTTATACACACATTGCATGCCGTATCATGTACACGCATTGCATGCCGTATCATGTCCATGCACACAAGGCGTTAACTCACTGGCACATTAACCCACACACCTGGCTGTGGTGACACCACCAGGTCACCGAACGACCAAGCAAGTGTCAGTGATCGGTAGTCCATGCACGAACACCAACACGTGAGTTAGCATACACTGTGTTAGATGCAGGTCACCGTCCACATACAGACAGAGAGTTAGCATACACTGCAATAGATGCAGGTTACCCATACAGACAGTTAGATAGTCACTGTCCACATATAGACAGAGAGTTAGATAGTCACTGTCCACATACAGACAGTTAGATAGTCACTGTCCACATACAGACAGTTAGATAGTCACTGTCCACATACAAAGAGTTAGATAGTCACTGTCCACATAGTTAGATAGTCACTGTCCACATACAAAGAGTTAGATAGTCACTGTCCACCAGATCACCAAACAACCAAGCAAGTGTCAGTGATCGGTAGTCCATGCACAAACACCAACACGTGAGTTAGCATACACTGTGTTAGATGCAGGTCACCGTCCACATACAGACAGAGAGTTAGTATACACTGCAATAGATGCAGGTCATCCATACAGACAGAGAAAGAAAGAAATGTTTTATTTAACGACACACTCAACACATTTTATTTACGGTTATATGGCGTCAGACATATGGTTAAGGACCACACAGATTTTAAGAGGAAACCCGCTGTCACCACTTCATGGGCTACTCTTCCGATTACCAGTAAGGGATCTTTTATTTGTGCTTCCCACAGGCAGGATAGCACAAACCATGGCCTTTGTTGAACCAGTTATGGATCACTGGTCGGTGCAAGTGGTTTACACCTACCCATTGAGCCTCGCGGAGCACTCACTCAGGGTTTGGGGTCGGTATCTGGATAAAAAATCCCATGCCTCGACTGGGATCTGAACCCAGTACCTACCAGCATGTTGACCGATGGCCTAACCACGACGCCGGTCCATACAGACAGAGAGTTAGATTGTCACTGTCCACATATAGATAGAGAATTAGATAGTCACTGTCCACATACAGACAGAGTTAGATAGTCACTGTCCACATACAGACAGAGTTAGATAGTCACTGTCCACATACAGACAGAGTTAGATAGTTACTGTCCACATACAGTTAGATAGTCACTGTTCACATACAGAGAGTTAGATAGTCACTGTCCACATACAGAGAGTTAGATAGTCACTGTCCACATACAGAGAGTTAGATAGTCACTGTCCACATACAGACAGAGAGTTAGATAGTCATTGTCCACAGACAGAGTTAGATAGTCACTGTCCACATACAGACAGTTAGATCGTCACTGTCCACATACAGACAGTTAGATAGTCACTGTCCACATACAGACAGATAGTCACTGTCCACATACAGACAGTTAGATAGTCACTGTCCACATGTTTCTATGGAAAACACTGATCCATTTTAAACAACTTCACACAGACCTAGATATCTTACCACTTTGTAGACAGACAAAGTTAGATAGTCACTGTCCACATACACCGGCCTCGGTGGCGTAGTGGTTAGTCCATCGGTCTACAGGCTGGTAGGTACTGGGTTCGGATCCCAGTCGAGGCATGGGATTTTTAATCCAGATACCGACTCCAAACCCTGAGTGGGTGCTCCGCGAGGCTCAATGGGTAGGTGTAAACCACTTGCACCACCACTTATCCATGGAAAACAACTTCACACAGACCTAGATAGCTTTAACACTTTGTAGACAGACACATATTTAGACAGTCAATGTATCCATGGAAAACAACTTCACACAGAACTAGATAGCATTAACACTTTGTAGACAGACACAGAGTTAGATAGTCACTGTTCACATGTATCTATGGAAAACCTCGATTCATTGTAAACAACTTCACACAGACCTAGATAGCTTTAACACTTTGTAGACAGACACAGTTAGATAGTCAATGTATCCATGGAAAACAAC
Organism: Gigantopelta aegis; assembly: GCF_016097555.1. NCBI lineage: Eukaryota > Metazoa > Mollusca > Gastropoda > Neomphalida > Peltospiridae > Gigantopelta > Gigantopelta aegis. Next base: position 30,246,825 of record NC_054709.1, on the reverse strand, counting down.
TTCACACAGACCTAGATAGCTTTAACTTTTTGTAGACAGACACAGAGTTAGATAGTCAATGTATCCATGGAAAACAACTTTGCACAGAACAAGATAGCATTAACACTTTGTAGACAGATACAGAGTTAGATAGTCACTGTCCACATGTATTTATGGAAAACCTCGATTCATTGTAAACAACTTCACACAGACCTAGATAGCTTTAATAGAGTTAGATAGTCAATGTATCATGGAAAACAACTTCACACAGACCTAGATAGCTTTAACACTTTGTAGACACACAGAGTTAGATAGTCAATGTATCATGGAAAACAACTTCACACAGACCTAGATAGCTTTAACACTTTGTAGACAGACACAGAGTTAGATAGTCAATGTATCCATGGAAAACAACTTCACACAGAACTAGATAGCATTAACACTTTGTAGACAGACACAGAGTTAGATAGTCACTGTCCACATGTATCTATGGAAAACCTCGATTCATTGTAAACAACTTCACACAGACCTAGATAGCTTTAACACTTTTTGGACTGACAGTTAGATAGTCAATGTACCATGGAAAACAACTTCACACAGACCTAGATAGCTTTAACACTTTGTAGACACACAGAGTTAGATAGTCAATGTATCATGGAAAACAACTTCACACAGACCTAGATAGCTTTAACACTTTGTAGACAGACACAGTTAGATAGTCAATGTATCCATGGAAAACAACTTCACACAGACCTAGATAGCTTTAACACTTTGTAGACAGACACAGAGTTAGATAGTCAATGCATCCATGGAAAACAACTTCACACAGACCTAGATAGCTTTAACACTTTGTAGACAGACACAGAATTAGATAGTCACTGTCGACATGTATCCACTACATTTGAACAAAGGCCATGGTATGTGCTATCCTGTTTGTGGAAAAGTGCATATAAAAGATCCCTTGCTGCGGGTTTCCTCTGATGACTGAGTCAGAAAGTTTACCAAATGACTGACATCCAATAGCCGATGATTATTTAATCAATGTGCTCTAGTGGTGTTGTTAAACAAAACAAACATTAACCATGGAAAACCTCCATTTTAAACCACTTCACACAGACCTAGATAGCTTTAACACTTTGAAGACAGACACAGTGTTAGCATACACCATGTCAGATAGTCAGGGTTTCTGCCAGAGGATAAAACGGCTATGGCGCCATACCCAAATATTTTGCATATTTTTACTAAATTAATCAGGGCTTCTAGATTATGGTAGCCCCACTCCCGTGACTAGTGATATTCAATGTTGGGCTAGTAAATAACTAATATTACCATGCCCAATGGCTAGTGAAAACAAAAGTTGTCAAATGCTGCATTTTAGTCTTATTTGTTAACCAATTAATAATATGGATTAAAACAAACTTTAAAATTTGCTTTTACATAAAAAAAAAAATCAAAAATCATATTTTTCGATAATCGAGGGACAAGTAACGGATGGACACCACAAGTATATTTTAATTAATTACTAATTAATTACTTATAATATTTAAAAGTGAAAACATTTAGCTAAATGTGTAAAGTAAAGAATGTTTTACAAGCTAAAGTTGTTTCACATGTCTTATAGATCATGTTTTACGGTCTAGTACTACTTAAACAATTTTAGGTATACATTTTTGACAAAAAATTACTCTTGTTGAAGTCTAAAATGTGATTTGTTAAAATTAGCATAACTTTTGAATGGCTAGGTGTAAACAGTTCTGGAAACAAAAGTACATGTAGTGTCGGAATTAGAATAAAACTGATTTTCGTTGATTATGTCTTTCATATTAAACTGGTCGACAGGTAAATATATATTTAATGATACTCTACATGTACCTAATTTAGCATAATTTACTTGTTTGGGCTCTCATTGATGTACAAGGTGGCGGTAGAGTATCATTAAATAGATATTTACAAAGTCAGTTTAATATGAAAGAAATAATTCATTAAATAAATATTTATAAAATATTTACCTGTCAGTTTAATATGAAAGACATAATTGACGAAAATCAGTTTTATTCTATTTCCGACATTACTATAGACATAAATAACTTTCTGATGATACCACACAAGTTACCGAATTCACAATTATTATTTTTTTCTCAAATGTGGCATTTTGCTTCATCTTACCCATTAGTTTCTTTAATTTCAATTTAAAATATTAAAATAAAACTACACTGCATACAACTTTAAGTTCCACGTTTTAGTTTTCATTTTGTCTTTATACCATTATATTATCTACAAAAAGGACAAAAAAATTGATTAGTTTAAAAGTTACATGTATCACAAGATGGCACGTACAGTCACATCTAAGTCAAGCTTTCATCAACATGTTAAGTACATGAATACTAGCTGCAGGGGTATCTTTATAGGCAAGTTATTGTCACACTTATTGTCTGTCTTTATTGTTAGTTTAATAAAAAAAGAGTAAAGTTTGTTTTATTTCACGATGCCACTAGAGCACATTGATTTTTTATCTTATCCTCGGCTATATGGTCATTATGACACTGTTTTTTTTAGAGGAAACCTGCTGTCGCCACATAGGCTATTCTTTTTATGACAGGCAGCAAGGGATCTTTTATTTTCACTTACCACAGGCAGGATAGCACAAACCATGGCCTTTGTTATGGACCACTGGTCAGTGCAAGTGGTTTACACCTACCCATTGAGCCCTGCGGAGCACTCACTCAGGGTTTGGAGTCGGTATATGGATTAAAAATCCCATGCCTCAACTGGGAACCGAACCAAGTACCTACCAGCCTGTAGACCATTGGCCGAACCATGACGCCACCGAGGCCGGTGTCAGTTTATATTTTTTCATTCGGTAAATCTGTTTTTAAAAGCCATTTGCATGATTGCATTACTGGAAAACATAGCAGATGGCAAAAGTATCATGCCATGTGTCTTTGCCATTTAAGCATTATAATTTTTGTCTTTACAGTTATCTATTTTGAATAATGAAAAAGACAGATTTGACACCTTTTTTTTTTTACAATCATCCAGTCTAGCATTACATGTATATCATACAAATGCCTGTAATAGTAACAATTACAGATATCTATATACATTTATAAAAGTATTACCATTATTAATTTTCTTTGCTATTAGTAAATTAACGGTAAAGACATAACAATAAAGATAATTTTTTACTATTATTCCTTATGATTAACGGTAAAAACAGAAGCAAGAATGTTATTTTTAATGTACATTTAACAAAATTATACATCTCTAGTTTTGCCACTTGTAATTATGCACCACTGAACATATCTGCTTTAGATTTTACTATTAAAGACTTAAAAAACAATATTTAATAAAATAAAAAAATTCTTTACCGTTATTTGCCCCTTTTTGTGAAAATAGCTCATATACGATTACATTGGCCTGGCCATAACAAATCTACTGAACATGTCTAACACAGTTACATTGGCCTGGTCGTATCAAATCTACTGAACATATCTATATAGTTACATTGGCCTGGCCTTAACAAATCTACGGAACATGTCTATATACAGTTACATGGCCTGGCCTTAACAAATTTACTGAGTAAGTCTACAGTTACTTTAATTGGCCTGGCCTTAACAAATTTACTGAGTAAGTCTACAGTTACTTTAATTGGCCTGGCCTTAACAAATTTACTGAGTAAGTCTACAGTTACTTCAATTGGTCTGGCCTTAACGATTTACTGAGTACGTCTACAGTTACATTAGCATGACCGTAACAATTTACTGATTAAGTCTACAGTTACATTGGCATGGCCGTAACAATTTACTGAGTAAGTCTACAGTTACTTTAATTGGTCTGGCCGTAACGATTTACTGAGTACGTCTACAGTTACATTAGCATGACCGTAACAATTTACTGATTAAGTCTAGTTACATTGGCCTGGCCGTAACAATTTACTGAGTAAGTCTACAGTTACATTGGCCTGGCCGTAACAATTTACTGAGTAAGTCTACAGTTACATTGGCCTGGCCGTAACAATTTACTGAGTAAGTCTACAGTTACATTGGCCTGGCCGTAACAATTTACTGAGTAAGTCTACAGTTACATTGGCCTGGCCGTAACAATTTAGAAGCCCTGTCTAGAAGCCCTGTCTATAGTTACATTGGTCTGGCCTTAACGAATTTACTGAGCATGCCCGCCGATGGCAAAGCTGCGTTCTCACGCTATAACCTTGTGTCCACATTTCCACCATCGAGCCAGAGTCTGCACGAGCGCAGAAACACAAATTGTCCTCCACACAGCCAATATTGATTTTTGCTGTGCGAGAATGCGTGCACGCTATTTCGGTACCGGCAAAATGCAACAGACAAACACCAAACTGGGATTCGGCTGTCTGAGGAGAGAAAAAGAAAATCGAGATATTGGCCATTTTCTTCAGTTCAATCACGATCGCAGAATTCTTTTTTTTCTTTTGCTGATTTTTTTTTGCTTTAGGTTCAGTGCAAGCTGATGACAAAATGACTTGTATACATAGGTCTGAGGTTTTCATTCCTGTGGTCAGACAGATAGGACCGGGTGGTGACTTGTACACATAGGTCCGAGGTTTTCATTCCTATGGTCAGACAGATAGGATGTGGTGGTGACTTGTACACATAGGTCCAAGGTTTTCATTCCTATGGTCAGATAGATATGACGGGGTGGTGACTTGTATACATAGGTCCGAGGTTTTCATTCCTATGGTTAGACAGATATGACGGAGTGGTGACAGGGTGGTGACTTATACACATAGGTCTGAGGTTTTCATTCCTATGGTCAGACAGATAGGACGGGGTGACGACGGGGTGGTGACTTGTACTGGTAGGTCTGAGATTTTCACTCCTATGGTCAGACAGATAGGACAGGGTGTTGACGGGGTGGTGACTTGCACATATAGGTCTGAGGTTTTCATCCCTGTGATCAGACAGATAGGACAGATAGGACGGGGTGGTGACTTGTACTGGTAGGTCTGAGGTTTTCACTCCTATGGTCAGACAGATAGGACGGGGTGGTGACTTGTACTGGTAGGTCTGAGGTTTTCAGTCCTATGGTTAGACAGATAGGACGTGGTGGTGACGTGGTGGTGACTTGTATACATAGGTCCGAGGTTTTCATTTCTATGGTTAGACAGATATGACGGGGTGGTGACAGGGTGGTGACTTATACACATAGGTCTGAGGTTTTCATTCCTATGGTCAGACAGATAGGACGGGGTGACGACGGGGTGGTGACTTGTACACATAGGTGTGAGGTTTTCATTCCTATGGTCAGACAGATATGACGGGGTGGTGACTTGTACATATAGGTCTGAGGTTTTCACTCCTATGGTCAGGCAGATAGGATGGGGTGTTAACGGGGTGGTGACTTGTACTGGTAGGTCTGAGATTTTCACTCCTATGGTCAGACAGATTGGACAGGGTGTTGACGGGGTGGTGACTTGTACATATAGGTCTGAGGTTTTCATCCCTGTGATCAGACAGATAGGACGGGGTGGTGACTTGTACTGGTAGGTCTGAGGTTTTCACTCCTATGGTCAGACAGATAGGACGGGGTGGTGACTTGTACTGGTAGGTCTGAGGTTTTCAGTCCTATGGTTAGACAGATAGGACGTGGTGGTGACGGGGTGGTGACGTGTACACATAGGTCTGAGGTTTTCATTCCTATGGACAGACAGATATGATGGGGTGTTGACTTGTACATATAGGTCTGAGGTTTTCACTCCTATGGTCAGGCAGATAGGATGGGGTGTTAACGGCGTGGTGACTTGTACTGGTAGGTCTGAGATTTTCACTCCTATGGTCAGACAGATAGGACAGGGTGTTGACGGGGTGGTGACTTGTACATATAGGTCTGAGGTTTTCATCCCTGTGATCAGACAGATAGGACAGACAGGACGGGGTGGTGACTTGTACTGGTAGGTCTGAGGTTTTCACTCCTATGGTCAGACAGATAGGACGGGGTGGTGACTTGTACTGGTAGGTCTGAGGTTTTCAGTCCTATGGTTAGACAGATAGGACGTGGTGGTGACGGGGTGGTGACGTGTACACATAGGTCCCAGATTTTCATTCCTGTGGTCAGACAGATAGGACATGGTGGTGACTTGTATACATAGGTCCGAGGTTTTCATTCCTATGGTTAGACAGATATGACGGGGTGGTGACAGGGTGGTGACTTATACACATAGGTCTGAGGTTTTCATTCCTATGGTCAGACAGATAGGACGGGGTGGTGACTTGTACACATAGGTGTGAGGTTTTCATTCCTATGGTCAGACAGATAGGATGTGGTGGTGACTTGTACATATAGGTCTGAGGTTTTCACTCCTATGGTCAGGCAGATAGGATGGGGTGTTAACGGGGTGGTGACTTGTACTGGTAGGTCTGAGATTTTCACTCCTATGGTCAGACAGATAGGACAGGGTGTTGACGGGGTGGTGACTTGTACACATAGGTCCGAGGTTTTCATTCCTATGGTTAGACAGATATGACGGGGTGGTGACTTGTATACATAGGTCCGAGGTTTTCATTCCTATGGTTAGACAGATATGACGGGGTGGTGACAGGGTGGTGACTTATACACATAGGTCTGAGGTTTTCATTCCTATGGTCAGACAGATAGGACGGGGTGACGACGGGGTGGTGACTTGTACATATAGGTCTGAGGTTTTCACTCCTATGGTCAGGCAGATAGGATGGGGTGTTAACGGGGTGGTGACTTGTACTGGTAGGTCTGAGATTTTCACTCCTATGGTCAGACAGATTGGACAGGGTGTTGACGGGGTGGTGACTTGTACATATAGGTCTGAGGTTTTCATCCCTGTGATCAGACAGATAGGACGGGGTGGTGACTTGTACTGGTAGGTCTGAGGTTTTCACTCCTATGGTCAGACAGATAGGACGGGGTGGTGACTTGTACTGGTAGGTCTGAGGTTTTCAGTCCTATGGTTAGACAGATAGGACGTGGTGGTGACGGGGTGGTGACGTGTACACATAGGTCTGAGGTTTTCATTCCTATGGACAGACAGATAGGATGGGGTGTTGACTTGTACATATAGGTCTGAGATTTTTATTCCTATGGTCAGACAGATAGGACAGGGTGTTGACTTGTACTGGTAGGTCTGAGGTTTTCACTCCTATGGTCAGGCAGATAGGACAGGGTGTTGACTTGTACTGGTAGGTCTGAGGTTTTCACTCCTAGGGTCAGGCAGATAGGATGGGGTGGTGACTTGTACTGGTAGGTCTGAGGTTTTCACTCCTATGGTCAGACAGATAGGACAGGGTGTTGACGGGTACATATAGGTCTGAGGTTTTCACTCCTATGGTCAGGCAGATAGGACGGGGTGTTAACGGGGTGGTGACTTGTACTGGTAGGTCTGAGATTTTCACTCCTATGGTCAGACAGATAGGACAGGGTGTTGACGGGGTGGTGACTTGTACATATAGGTCTGAGGTTTTCATCCCTGTGATCAGACAGATAGGACAGGGTGTTGACGGGGTGGTGACTTGTACATATAGATTTGAGGTTTTCGCTCCTATGGTCAGGCAGATAGGACGGGGTGGTGACTTGTACTGGTAGGTCTGAGGTTTTGACTCCCATGGTCAGACAGATAGGACGGGGTGGTGACTTGTACTGGTAGGTCTGAGGTTTTCACTCCTATGGTCAGACAGATGGGACAGGGTGGTTACGAGCATACTAAATCAGCCACACTGTTTAATAATTTTTACACTTATGTTACGTTAAACATATTGATACGTTTGGGAACCAGTTAAACCACTCAGTTATTTTTGTTCTGAAACTGCATAGTCGTCAGGTTCTTGTTAGAACTGGGCGGTATTGAAATCTGAGGTTCTGCATCGGTATCGGTATTTTTTCGGGGATTTACCCCGGTATCGGTACGGTATTCGGTATTGACACAATACCAATACCGATACGGATATCGAGCAGTATTTTCAGTATACTCTGCTTTAAATGCATGCCTGAGTTAAGACTCACTTGCTAATTTCATCTAAATAATATTAAATTCCATACACAAGGCTCTCGTCTGATTTATACCCTACCCATTTTGCGTTCGTCAGATATATTTTTAGTGCTTTACTAAATGGCTGGAAACATTCTTCAATGCTGAAATTTCGGTATTTTAACATTTGCTCTGTACGGTAAATCAGTATTGACATGACACTGATACCGAATGGTATATATGGTATACCGCCCAGCTCTAGTTTTTAGGTGTTTTTAAAAAAAATTCGTAGCCGCTATGATTTTATGTATTTTAAAAAATATTATTTTGATATAAAATTGATTGACATGGGCAATATTTTGTGTCAACCACGACGTACACAGATTATATTTAGGAGTATTTTAGCATTCCTATGTCATGTGAAACCCTGACAAATATGCATAAGTAAACATGACTTTCTCAATTTTGGGGCCTAATTTTAATCAACATTAAATTTGAAAAACCCACAAAAATAATACTTACTGATTCAGATAAACATTATTTTATGTATTTATAAACATTTTAAGTGAAAATATATATAGGTGTAAGAGCGGGACATAGCCCAGTGGTAGAGCGCTCGCTTGATGCGCGGTCGGTTTGGGATCGATCCCCACCGGTGGGCCCATTGGGCTATTTCTCGCTCTAGTCAGTGCACCATGACTGGTATATCAAATGCCGTGGTATGTGTTATCCTGTCTGTGGGATGGTGCATATAAAAGATCCCTTCATGTTAAACGAAAAGAGTAGCCCATGAAGTGGCGACAGCAGGTTTCCTCTATCAATATATGTGGTCCTTAACAACATGTCCGATGCCATATAACCATAAATAAAATGTGTTGAGTGTGTCGTTAAATAAAACATTTTCTTATGTATAGGTGTGTTCAATAGTCATCTTCTCTGCATGTAGGCTGGTCTACCTTATTACCATGGCATTTTAAAATTAATATGTGATCAACAGTTGTGTTGCTACAGTTACGTCTTCCTGGTTCTATACATGCCGTTGTTGCCATGGTGTTTTCAAAATGAACGTCAACGGGTGCGTTCAAAAGTTATCCCATTGTAGAATGTTACAGTGGTCATGTTTTAAAAACTATTTTGTTTTACTAACTTCTACACACTATTGGTATTTGACTTGTTAAATAAAAACGTTAACATGTGTACACCACGGGCATAGGAAAGTGTCAAAAAGTCTGGGGGCACACACGTGTATATATAATACATACATATATAAAAACCATTGCTGCTGCTACAAAGTGGGGGGCACATGCCCCACCCCACCCCACCTTAATACACCAATGTACACACAAAAACAGAAGAAGAAAAAATTAATTATATATATATATATATATATTCACTGCCTAGTGATTTCCCTAGAAATTAGGCAAGGCATGGTAGACCAAACAGTGAAACACTTTTGGGGCATTTTCACCGTTATCTGGGCACTTGTTTTTCATTAAAAATACAAAAAAAATTAATTAAAATAAACATTAATGTAATTTAGGTGCTTGTTTTAATAAATGAATGGCAAAAGATATAAAAGGCATATTTTATTAATTAATAATTATACCTTTTTGGGTGTTTTATAAAGGCAATTTTAGAATTAATTACTGAAAAAGGCTTGTTTAATCTCAGAGCAGCATGCTGCACCATGCTAAAACAAGCTAGGGTAAACACTACTGCCATAAACCACTTCTGGGAGCACCCCCCCCCCCCCCCCCCCACACACACACACTGCCACAGTAATGTGTTTCAACTATTTGGGGGGGGGGGGGTGGTTAATGTAATTGACATTAGGTTTTTATTTTAATATATTAGAATCAGCATGAAGTAATATTAGCCAACAGCTACTAGCAGTATCCAATAATCCATTAGCTAAGCTGTGACAGTGTAATAATCCATGAGCTGTCATTTATTTAAAGCCGCCATCAGGAATTCCACCAAGTGGTTTGAGCAAAGCGCAAGACAAGCTCGTCCAGCTGATCACAGCCTGGAGTGTGTTTGAGAGTGAGGCAGAGGCGCCAATTCCAAGCCTGGTTCAGTCTCTTGACTTCGATTGCCATTCGAGTCGCCTCGCACGGTGCGACACCGTGTTGGTGTAAACCTAAACTCTCGCAAATGACCTGGAAAGCACGTACTGCTTAATGCACGCAATCGGCCGTGGAGAGAAAATAGCTCGTGATCTTGCCTGCCCGAACAAGCCAGCCCAGATTGCGTGCCGAACATAACATGCCGTCTGCGTTCGGTTGCTGCACACGAAACGAACACGCTTCAAACGCCATACTGCCGCCGCGAAAAAGAAATAAAGTAACGGCGAAATATCGACAGAAAAACCATCAGCGAAATATATGCTACTTATTCAATGAGGCACGTTCATATTAATGTCACGAACTCGTCACGCGCACGCGTAATAGCGAACGTGCATACCAAACGTTCACGCCCCAGTTGCATAAACTAACGATTATTAAACAGTAGACAGACAAACACCAAATGACACTCACTGGATATGTGCTGAGGTTTGATCTGTTTTCGTCGGGACATCTTAAACTCGTGAGTGATCCACTTTTGTTGGTAAACAAATCGGTTTCTCCGTGCACAAGCAGCGAAATGCGCGAGCCCCGACACTTCCCTCTACTCGTCCGTCCATGTTGAGCAGTGAATGCTGGGATCGGCACGTGCTGTGTGCGCGAGTTGCACTTGATTGCACAAGAACGCGTGAGGGGAAATAAACATCGGACTCCCGGTTGAATTCAATCAACGGACATAATGGCCGAAGTGGATTCGGGAATTTCGGAGTACGATAGTCTGAGGAGGTATGTGTATCGCTGTAAATAGTGTGCGAATTTGCTGGTACACGATTAACGTTTGAAACGCCACGGGATAGTTGTGTAAAAAATACACGTGGCGACTTCACGAGGATTATTTACCAATCGGGACAGAGCCATACTGCCCATAGGAGTGGCACTGTCACTGATGTCGCAGCTAGATTAAAACAGAAACCTTGTCGGAAGGACTTTCCTTTGGCACTGTCACTAACCCTAACCCTAACTATTAATGATAAGTATTAACATTTTATAATGTTCTTTATACATGACAGTGCCAAAGAAAAGTCCTACCACCTTGTCATATTTACTTAACATCGTTAGAATGATATAAATATAGTGATGTACATGTATGTCTAATGACTAAAACAAACGGCAATGTTAAAAAAAAACCTGCATTAAACTTCCATTTGTCATGATTTGAAGTGCTGTGACAGCACACCGTCAATGCTAATTTTGTAATTGGACCATCATAATTATAATATCTACTGTACCGGCCCTTAGGAAGAATGTCAGAAGTGTGTGTGTGTGTGTGTGGGGGGGGGGGGGGGTACAATCTGTGTTGAGGTGGACACCATTTTTGGAAACATTTCCCCTGCCCCCCCCCCCCCCCATTATATTGATGTATGTATAAAGAGGGAACCTCACCCAAACCCTAAAACTAACCCTGCCCCTTGCCCTAAATCTGACTCAAACCCTAACACTTTAGTAGGGTAATGAAAAAAGAAAGAAAGAAATGTTTTATTTAATGACGCATTCAACACATTTTATTTATGGTTATATGGCGTCAGACATATGGTTAAGGACCACACAGATTTTGAGAGGAAACCCACTGTCGCCACTTCATGGGCTACTCTTTCCGATTAGCAGCAAGGGATCTTTTATTTGCACTTCCCACAGGCAGGATAGCACAAACCATGGCCTTTGTTGAACCAGTTATGGATCACTGGTCGGTGCAAGTAGTTTACACCTACACATTGAGCCTCGTGGAGCACTCACTCAAGGTTTGGAGTTGATATTTGGATTAAAAATCCCATGCCTCGACTGGGATCCGAACCCAGCACCTACCAGCCTGTAGACCGATGGCCTAACCACGACGCCACCGAGGCCGGTCTAGGGTAATGGATGAATATATTAGCCCATTTTAAGTGGGGGGTTGGGGGGAGAGCTGTGGGCATAAGCCAGATTTGAATCTTTAGGCCAAAAAAAAGCGTACACATTAATTCGTGGGGTGAGGGACACAGGCCTCCACCTCCATCCCCCGGTTCCTTAAAGCCCATGAGAGTCATCTAGGCACACTGATTTAGCCAGGGAGGCATTGAGGCTATGCCCCACCCCAACCCCCATCCACCCACAAACCCACCCACAGCGATCACACCTATTTCCTCCACCACCACCACCACCTTACATATCTTTTTTCTTTTGTTTTTACTGTTGCCTCATAACAACTCATAGACAAAGTGGTTTTCCCCCAATGTGAGTACTCCTTCCCCCCCCCCCCCCCAAAAAAAAAAATTATTATTAAAATTCTGGCAAGGCCATTGATGCAGGGCTTGTGGAATTTTCTAAAAATCCACTAGCCATGGGATCAGTGTTTTTGCTTGTGAGCTTGTTGAACAAAAATATTGACATTTCTGGTGGGGTTGGAGGATATATATATTTATTTATTTTTAACTCGCCATCAGGCATGAGCAAACAAACGTTTTACTAGCCCCACCGTGAAAGTTACTCGCCATGGGCGTCAGGCTATCGTATTCTAGAAACCCTGCCAATGTCTAGGCCAACCATTTAATGACATGACTATAGATCTATCGTAACTTTCTGTCATTTTCAGTTTCTGTCAACAGTGATAGAAATAAGCAGAATTTTTCACTAGTCCACTGGACAAGTACATCTACAGATCTGCTTGTAGTGCTGCAACGATAAACCGGTATACCGCGATAATTGATCAGCTCGATACGAACCGCGGTACAGTTTTGCGTATCTCGATTTTTATACGCTATTTTTTTCCTCGTATCTTATTTGACCTGAATTAGGCAAAAAAAAAAAAAAAAAAAAACCACATGATTTTATTAATTAGTGATGACAGGAAATGTAACAATCACGTCAAGCGTAGTCGGCTTGTTGGCGTACAAAGTGATAGGTCGGTTATACCTGGTTCTAACTTCTAAACAAAACGTGTCAGAAGTCCAATGAAAATAACCAGTTAACGATAATTACAAATAAATGTTTTGTTACTTACTCATTATCATTCATTGTTCATTTACGTTGGAATACGGCTATCATCTTCAAAGAAATAAAACAACAAGTGAGAATCACACATCGCTGTTTTTCCCTGAACTCGGAATACTTCGGCCGATCGTTCAAAACACCTCGGCCAATAACCTCTGGTTCGGTCGATCTGCCGAAATATTGCGATTCAATAAGTACATTTCCGTGTCAAGCGAGCAGCAACGGAAAAACCCGATAGCAAGGATTTCCAAATGTGACAATTTAAAAACAGTTTGACACCGTCACACCGGTGTTCTAGTAGACTAGTATTTTGTTAAAAAATAAAAATGACCAAGAAGAACATTATGCTACTAATAAATGTCGTGGTTTATATAATCATTTAGGTCTGTGATGGAATGATTATTACAAATATTTAGATTTATATACTTAGTATTACTTATTTAACTCGAACTAGCTATGTCAAGTTTTATTCACACAAAAACGCGTGCAACAATTATTAAGCAACTGACCATCAAAGAAACGTCGACATGTTTGATGTTTGTAATGATGGGTTTAGCCTGACAGCTGAAACTAATAAAGATCATTAATAAGTTTATGCATTCTGCTTTCATTTAAAAAAACCCACCCATAAACATTAAATTTAAATAATATCAACTATATTGCAATACATATCGCAATACGGTTTCTTATATCGCAATATATCGCAATACGGTTTTGACCGTATCGTTGCACCCCTATCTACTTGTCCATCAATATTTTTACTTTGCTAGTTTTATTCATGAGCAACGACAATGTTTTTGATTGTTCAAAATGAAACAGCATTATACATTTTTACTTGTCGACTGGACAATCACTAATGTACATTTTGCTTGTCCCAGCAGATTATCACTTGTCAGGACAAACGGATAAGTGCTTATTTCGAACACTGGTCAAGTACCGTCTATAATACCCATAATATCCTAAACCTAGATTTTCCCCTGCAATTGGCCATAGAGATTGCCGTAGAGTTTTAAAAATTTTGTGACATTTTGTTTCGCCGTGGACGATATCGGAATTTTTTTTCAAAATGTATTTTTCCTAATTGTTGAAAATAAAATATAGTTTGTGAATTGAAAAGAGATTAAAAGTAAATATGAAAACAGTAACTGCACCGTTATTACTTTTGTGTTTTTTTAGTATCTGAATCTCAGCGTAGTCGGGCATGATCGTAGATACATATGTGAATGGCCGGCATTTTAAAGCGAGTTCCAACTAGGTCATCGAATTCTGTTAACTGTTAATAACATACATGTGCATTGCTGGGGGAGTGGTCGGTGACGGCCTATATGTTGTTGAACCATGGCTATGGTGTAATACATGAATGTGTGTCTTTTAAACAGTTTCCGTAAAATGTTCTACATACACTCCTACAAGTCACTTGAAGTGTTATGGTCGGCCTGATGATGCGATACCAGGGCTTCTAGATTATGGTAGCCCCACTCCCATGGCTAGTGATATTCAATGTTGGGCTAGTAAATAACTACTATTGTCATGCCCGACGGCTAGTGGAAAAAAGAAAAAGTCAAATGTTGCAGTTAAGTTGATTTTGTAAATATGAGTATCCTGCCCCAACCCCAACCCCAACCCCCCCCCCCCCCCCCCCCCCCATGTTAGTGCTATTAAGCTCTATCTCCCACTTTAGGTGACATATATCTGATTATTACTATTAATTAGTAAAAATGTATTAACTTTAAGTAAAGTAGGGATAGTGAATTTTTAATCATGGCTAGTACACTTTTAAAATCACTGATCCCATAGCTAATGGGTTTTATAAAAATTCTAGTTCTAAGCCCTGGATATACATATATATATATACAGAGAGAGATACATATTTGCCAATATATATCCAGTGTGCGATTTTGGTTTAAAAAATTTAAGTGTCATAAAGACTCCCTGTTTGCAACTCTTGAGAGCCCGCCACCAACCCAGCGAGCCCATCCACGTGTCTTCAGTAGAACAGACAATACACTAAATGTTTTGCATAAAATCATGTATGTTGACTATGTCATTTCAAAGAATCAATGTAATTTGTACAAATAGGTTTAAGAGCCATGTGGGCTCGTATGCTAGCCAAGCTAGAGAGTCCTATATGATTTTTGTGAGCCTCGGGCTCCCAGACTCTTCTCAAAATCGTACACTGATATCGATATAGTTTAATACAATTTTCTCTGTCATTTGTATTGACAAAATATATATACACTGAGTGGCCTTCATAATATTAATTTTAAAAAAAACCAACAAACAACTATCAATTTACTTGGGTTTGGGAGGGGAATCAAGGGACGGAGGGGGCATTCAGTCTTGGAGACATATTTTCCAAGTATAGAAGTTATGACATATTAAAGACAACGATTTTAATTCTTTATTGCATTAAATATAGTCTGACACTTTGAAGGAAGGATATGTTTTATTTAAAGGAAGGATCAACTCAGATATGAGCCTGATGTGTTAGAAAGATGCATACCTGGACGACCAACACATACTGACACTTTAAGAAATAAAAAACACTATAGTTTTAAAGTTGATTAAAAACCGTGATTATTCCTGTTAACGGGGACAGCCATTTTGTTTCGGTTTTGTGACGTCCAGTGGTATAGCTTGGGGCAAAGTGACGTCAGCTCCATCCAACGTCTCTATGCACAGTGTGAACAAATGCTCTAATTTATGAAAATTAAGACGCTTAGCTTTCATCAACCTAACTTGTAAAACAACATAAATGACTTGATAGTATAATAAACTATTTAACTAAATATATTTCAATTTGTATTGATCAATAGAACGTAATGGAGTTATAGTATTTTACTCCAAAGAAAAAAATGCATATTATTAGGCCTATTGGTAGGGTACATTCGAGTAAAAACAACCGCTTACAATACCCAAATGATAATTTTCTTTTCTTTGGGACTACGTAATTGGTCAGTTTTGTGATTTTAGATCGGAAAGTCTACTTAATCAAAGGTTTTGCAGAATTACTTACAGTAATAAAGCAGAACGGCTGATAATGTCCATTATAATTTGAGGGGTGTCCGCACGGCTATCAAACAATACCTGGTGATCTTAATAAAAGAGGCACATCTTTTTAGTGTGTCTAGACACAATGTCTGGGGACTGTCTGAATATACACCTGGGATGGTACAAAATGGTTGCGCCCGTTATATATAATAGCCATCACATTTAAGCATTTTATTAATTAACTTGTTGATATTAAGCAGTAATGTGCATTATATATCGTTACTATGCATACCAGGCCAAATTATTGTCCCCGCCTTTAACGACACATGCAACACATTTTTATTTACGGTTATATGGCATCAGACATATATGGTTAAGGACCACACAAATATTGATAGAAGAAACCCGCTGTCGCCACTTCATGAACTACTCTTTTCAATTAGCAGCAATGGATCTTTTTATGTACCATCCCACAGACAGGATAGTACCTACCACACCAGTTGTGGAGCACTGGCTGGAGCAAGAAATAGCCCAATGGGTCCACCGACTAGGATCGATCCTAGACCGATCACGCATCAAGTGAACTCTTTACCACTGGGCTCCGTCCCGCACTTTGATGTAATATAATAAAAGGTGAAAATTGGAACTGGCGCGTACATCGCTGCGCAAGCTTCTGAGAATTGAAAACCTGCATGACCCATTTATCGGTGATGCAGAAATAATCCAGGTAACCGATTTTCCTTTTCAACTGCATAACCCGTTATATTCAAGTAAATGGTGCTCCAAATTTCGCGCGGACAAAAAATAGGTTATGTGAAATTAGATATACGCGAGCAATGCACGAACAAAACGATTGGTCCCGAGGCCTGCTGTGGACTGACTATGCTGTACATGATAAATTGTCATCCCTTTATGTACAACCCCTTTGTTTGTGAGTGCTCTATCTGATAAATTGTCATCCCTTTATCATTAAGCCTTTATGTACAACCCCTTTGTTTGTGAGTGCTGTACATGATAAATTGTCATCCCTTTATGTACAACCCCATTGTTTGTGAGTGCTGTACCTGATAAATTGTCATCCCTTTATGTACAACCCCATTGTTTCCGAGTGCTGTACCTGATAAATTGTCATCCCTTTATGTACAACCCCGTTGTTTGTGAGTGCTGTACCTGATAAATTGTCATCCCTTTATGTACAACCCCGTTGTTTGTGAGTGCTGTACCTGATAAATTGTCATCCCTTTATGTACAGCCTCGTTGTTTGTGAGTGCTGTACCTGATAAATTGTCATCCATTTATGTACAACCCCGTTGTTTGTGAGTGCTGTACCTGATAAATTGTCATCCCTTTATGTACAACCCCGTTGTTTGTGAGTGCTGTACCTGATAAATTGTCATCCATTTATGTACAACCCCGTTGTTTGTGAGTGCTGTACCTGATAAATTGTCATCCCTTTATGTACAACCCCGTTGTTTGTGAGTGCTGTACCTGATAAATTGTCATCCCTTTATGTACAACCTCATTGTTTGTGTGACCGGCCTCGGTGGCGTCGTCGTAGGCCATCGGTCTACCGGCTGGTAGGTACTGGGTTCGGATCCCAGTCGAGGCATGGGATTTTTAATCCAGATACCGACTCCAAACCCTGAGTGATTGCTCTGCAAGGCTCAATGGGTAGGTGTAAAACACTTGCACCGACCAGTGATCCATAACTGGTTCAACAAAGACCATGGTTTGTGCTATCCTGCCTGTGGGAAGTGCAAATAAAAGATCCCTTGCTGCTAATCGGAAAGAGTAGCCCATGTAGTGGCGACAGTGGGTTTCCTCTCAAAATCTGTGTGGTCCTTAACCATATGTCTGATGCCATATAACCGTAAATAAAATGTGTTGAGTGCATCGTTAAATAAAACATTTCTTTCTTTCGTTGTTTGTGAGTGCCGTACCTGATAAATTGTCATCCCTTTATGTACAACCCTGTTATTTGTGAGTGCCGTACCTGATAAATTGTCATCCCTTTATGTATAACCCTGTTATTTGTGAGTGCCGTACCTGATATTAAATTGTCATCCCTTTATGTACAACCCTGTTATTTGTGAGTGCTGTACCTGATATTAAATTGTCATCCCTTTATGTACAACCCTGTTATTTGTGAGTGCTGTACCTGATATTAAATTGTCATCCCTTTATGTACAACCCTGTTATTTGTGAGTGCTGTACCTGATATTAAATTGTCATCCCTTTATGTATAACCCCTTTGTTCATGATCTTTAACTGTGAGTGCTGTACCTGATAAATTGTCATCCCATTATGTACAACGCCGTTGTTCTTGATCATGCTCAGTGGTAAAGTGCCCTTTACATGTATATGTACCCTTTGTGAACCGCCAATTGTTTACATGGTAAACAATTACATTCTAATAATAAAAGTACCATATATCTGTAATGAAAGTGAAAATCAGTTTGTTTTTAAATACATTTGAACCACCAATGTAGCACAGATCCATAGTTCAAGTGTTTTAGGATTAGGTAGGCCTAACTCATCGGTTATGAGAAACTATATTCGCGTAACCGAACCATTGGTTGTAACCTAAGTAAAACTCAAGTGAATATTATCTTCCGGTTACCTAAAATTTTGAAATATTGTCCCCAGTTCATGAAAAACCCAGTGTACTTTGACAATAACAACGCTTGTTGCTTATCTGGGTCACATTTACAAAATATCAATTATTACAAGAAATTAATTTGCCAAATTAAAATAAAATTCGCAAATTGTTTTTGAAATTCGAAATTGGCGAATTTGACAAATGCCAGAGCTCGTCTTGGAGAGAGAGAAACAGAGAGAGACAGAGACAGAGAAGAGAAAAAAAGAGAGGTTAACTGCATATTTTAGAAGGGTTTTTTTTTGGGGGGGGGGGGGGGTGGCTATCTATAACAATTTTGCTCTCATCTTTAAGTATACTATTCAAAATAAGTAGGGGAATTTAAAAAATTTAACAAGAGATTTTTGGTATACCATACTGAAGTAATTATTGGCAAAGAAGAAACACTCATGTGACGAGTCTGTGATAAACAAAATTAAAACCAGTTGAGTGAGATATGCTCACACGTGACCCAGATATGCAACAAGCGTTGTTACTGTCGGTTTGGATCCGGTACACGATAAATATCGGATATGCATGGGCTGAAATAATATTAATGTGTGCGCATGTGTATGTATGCAGATATTTATTGTATTTAACATGATCTAAATATTTATAAAGCATTACAGGGATAAATACATTCTGGATTATTGTCGGGATTTCTTTTCACCGAATTATTTAAAATGTTGTCCGTTATTTGGAATAAAATTAAATGGTACATATGAAATTTTAGCTACTGTACTATAAAACATTTGAATTAGACCCGTAGGAACAACAAGGAGTCGGGGTGGGGGGAGGCAATCTGAAGCAAGATTATTTAGCCTAAGAAACATGTAAGTTTTATTTATAACAGATTAGACTAGCTGACAGCTTGATAATATGGCTACAAACTCAGAATGGTCTCTTTATTATAAACTCATGAGGGTTTATTATGCGCAGTCGTAATGTACTTCATTTGAATGTTGGATGCAAACATATGAAATAATGACTTGATCGGACGACGGACAATCAACAAAAGTAAACAGGCCAAGCCTGACTTAAGCCTAAAAAGTTAAAACGGTAAATGAAAAAGAAAAAATAGGGCCTAGCTAAAATAAATAAATAGTTGTAAAACTTCGTAAATACCAGATATTTCATATGAAGTTCTATATGACTAATATAAGTGATGTTGATGTGTAAATAAAGAAAGAATCAAAGCCAAAATAATTAAAACAGTGAATGAAAAAGAAGAAATAGGGCCTACATGTACCTCATAAATAAATATTTGTAAAACTTCATAAATACCAGATATTTTAAATGAAGTTGAATGTGACTGATATAAGTGATAGCGAAAAGTAAATAAAAGAAAGAAAGAAAGAAATATGATGAAATAAATAAATAAAATAAGATAAATAAAATAATAAATAAGGTCACAGCTCTATATATACATGTATGTTTTAAAACTTCATAATATCAGATATTATTTCAAGTGAAGTTGTATGTGTATCAGATATAAATGATAGTGAAGAATAAATAAAATAAGATAATATAAATAAATAAATAATTTGTGGATAGACATGTAGCATTGATTAGTAGGTGTAGGACTGTCTTTTTATAATGAAACGATACGGGGTAAATAGAGCTGTGACAAAGGTCTATGTGAGGTAGGGCTTTTGTTGTTGTTTTTAGGGGGAAGCTAGGGGAGGCATATATTATTAAATTTGAAATACTGATGTGGAGAATTAAACATCATTGGAAATCCATGTAAATATTTAACTATAATTCTAATTGTTAAAAGTAGCGAACACATTCCACTAAAGTTAATTTTATTGTATGAATCTTTTAATTTTGCGTTGTTAAAACTCTTGACAGGTGGCTCCAGAGACTTCATCTTAGTTGATGTTTTACTGCTTTTTGTCTTACGCAGCCATCTGATATGAAATATGTATGTTAGTCGCTAGAGGTTTACAGCTCCCACGAAGCTACTCATGATGCTCATGACAACTGTCGATCATGCCCCCCAATTTGTATACAGACTGGATTTAGTCTAATTCGGCAAGGGACATTACTCTTTGCAAACATGCCTGTCTCGTCTATGATGTATTGTGCTCCAGCTGTTTTATATATGTATTAGAATTTTAATCTTTGTTTTAATAGAGTGTGTCACGTAATTTGTCTCGCCTACAATAAATTGTTTTCCACATCTGTTTTGTAAATACAGGATCCTAGCTTGGGATTTTCAGGTGGTACGCAGACTTTTTCGGCGATGGAATAAAACGCATACACGTACACGCATTTACATCATCTATTTTAATAATAAAAAAATATTTGTAATCGCAGATGATATGCAACTGCGTATATGCGTATATGGAAGCTAGACCCCTGAAATATATTAATTAGAATTTTAATATTTGTTTTTGTTTTAATAATGTGGGACACATATACAAAACAAAGAAATAAATGCATATTTTTATTAATGCGAATAACACCAACTCACATTTTTCGCATTAATATTATGATCGCATTAATTTCAAGATCTACTTTACTTTGTCTCTCTACCGCTCTCTCTCTCTCTCTCTCTCTCTCTCTCTCTCTCTCTCTCTCTCTCTCTCTCTCTCTCTCTCTCTCTCTCCGTCTTTCTCTCTCCCTCCCTCTCCCTCTCCCTCCCTCTCTCTCTCCCTCCCTCTCTCTCTCTTTCTCCTTCCCTCTCTTTCTCCTTCCCTCTCTTTCCTTCCCTCTCGCTGTCTCTGTCTCTCTCTCACACACACACACACATGGACGGACACACACACACACAGAGACCAACACCAGGGTTGAAAATTGGCTAATGGCGATTTTAAAGTCTGGCAAGTATGGTAGCATGCAGTTAAAAAAGAAACATACTGAAACTGAATTGAATGACCAACGTGACAAAAGACAGACTACAGATCTGGCAGGATACCAATTATACAACATGTTTCAGCTTGTACGATTTTGGTCTGGAACTGTAAACAAATATACATGTAGCTCAAAACGTATTGTAGAAACTTGAATTTTGTTTTAATGTTTATTGGAATGGACTGGATACGACATAATTATCTAGTAGACCTATTTTCTTTACATTATTAAATGTAAAAATAAATCCTATTTAATTAGCTTACTATTATTTTATTCTAGAATAAAATCAAAATTTATCTTGTAGTTTTAACTCACACTAACAATGAAATTTTTCATTAAAACGGGGATTCTTTCACAAGTCAATTGATTGGCATGTAAATATAAAATTCATATAAAAAAACATAGTAATTTATTGAATTGTATCCATGGGTATTTGGGAAAATTGTGGATGATTCCATCAATCTTATCTAGTGCCTTGTCTATAGAACAACCATTCCCGAGAAAATCCTTCACTTGAGAGTGCATCCCTCTTGCATCACCATAAAGAGGACTGCCACTCTCAGACTAATTTACTAAAACATATGCAGTACTACCTTTTATGGTTTTAGTATCTTTATACTGCAATATCGATTACTTCAGAGACAATGCACGTCAAACTGCATAAATTCGCTGTTCTAGCATTTTTGTATTAAACATTATATTTAATCTGTATGATTTAATTGTAATTTGTTAAGAAATATTTTAATTTATAATGGATTTCTTTTTAAAAAAAAAGGTTTTTGGGTTTGTGTGGGTTTAAAACTTAATAATATGTTTTTTAATACGAATTTTAACTTCATTAATTATGAAGTTACATGCCAATTCATCGTTTTCCTTTTGACGTAAACGGACAATAATATACCTGGTTATTATTATACATGGTTGTTATTCAACAAAGAAAATTCTAGTTTTGATTTTCGCTGTGCAGTTAAATTGGAGGGCTAGTTTAATTTGAGAAGGGCCTGTAAGATTTTTCTTCAACTGGCCCTGCTGGCGACCATGGTTTTCATGTTAATTTTCAACCCTCACACACACACACACACACACACACACACAGAGAAGAAAGAAAGAAATGTTTTATTTAACGACACACTCGACACATTTTATTTACGGTTATATGGCGTCAGACATATGGTTAAGGACCACACATATTTTGAGAGGAAACCCGCTGTCGCCACTACATGGGCTACTCTTTCCGATTAGCAGCAAGGGATCTTTTATTTGCGCTTCCCACAGGCAGGATAGCACAAACCATTGCCTTTGTTGAACCAGATATGGATCACTGATTGGTGCAAGTGGTTTACACCTACCCATTGAGCTTTGCAGAGCACTTACTCAGGGTTTGGAGTTGGTATCTGGATTAAAAATCCCATGCCTCGACTGGGATCCGAACCCAGAACCTACCAGCCTGTAGATTGATGGCCTAACGATGCCACCGAGGCCGGCACACACACACACACACACAGACACACGGACACACACAGACATACACACACATCTCCATTTAATCTATTTGAAACCATAAGCAGTAAATAGATTATGTGATTTGTTTTCCAGACCCGATGGCGACGCCCCCCTGTCTAAAAAAGCCCTGAAGAAGCAACAGAAGGAAGCTGAGAAGGCAGCTAAGAAAGCTCAACACAAACTGGGTAAAGATCAGCAGTCGCATGCGGTGAGCAGCTCAGTCTTTTACAGTAATTTACACCACCAAAACGTTTATTAAAATAAACCAACATAAACTTGTTAAATAATATATCAGCTGTCGCATGGCCTCAGATTACAGTTATTTTCCCATTTGGTTTGTCAAAAATCTGGAAATATTCAGCGCAAGTTGTCTGCTGTTTGACTGTGATTATGTCATGGCAGACAGCTATGAAATGGCAACTATTTGACTGAAGTGACGAGGAGGGCATGTAGTTTGTAAACGTGTAACTTGTTGACATTGAAGACTTGTTTGTGGTAATTCAGGCCCATGCAAAAGTAGTGCTTTTTGTGTAAACTGGGTGTACTCCGGCCAGGTTTAGAGGGTGTGCTTGTTTAAACCAGTATGCTGGGAGAAAGAGCTGGACGACAGGGGTTGTCCTTTTAAGGGTATTTGTCCCCCAGGCAGACAAAGGTACATACAAAAGTCCACGGGCCTGCTGCTATTAATAAAAATGTTATAGCCACTAAGGCTATATAGAAACATAACAAAATTATTTGTGGTCTGTGGCTGCATGTGGTGAGCAGCTCAGTCTCTTAAGTCATTTTCACCCACAAAAAAATTAAATAAATCAACACAAACTTGGGGAAAGACAGGCCTTCTAGATTATGGTAGCCCCACTCCCATTGCTAGTGATATTCAGTGTTAGGCTAGTAAATAACTACTATAACTAGCCCAACGGCTAATGGGGAAAAAACCTTGGTCAGATGCTGCATTTAAGTCTTATTTTGTAAATATAAATATCCTGCCTCCTCTTCCCACCCCCAATCTAAGGGGGGGGTTTAAACTCTATCTCCCTCTTTAGATGACATATCTGATCATATATAGGCATTTTGCCTGTTGGCCAATCCCCAACCAGCATTATAATTGGGAATAAATATTGTTTAAACCACACACCACGACTGGTATATCAAAGGCCGTGGTACATGTATGTGCTATCCTGTCTATAGGATGGTGCATATAAAAGATCCCTTGCTGCTAATCGAAAAGAGTAGCCCATGAAGTGGCAACATCGGGTTTCCTCTCTAAATATCTGTATGGTCTTTAACTCCATATAACCGTAAATAAAATGTGTCGAGTGCGTTGTTAAATAAAACATTTCTTTGTGTAAACCATGTCTGATTATTACCTGTGACGGAGACAGCCGTCTGCACATTAACTTTTGACCGGGGTCTGAAACAACTGGAGTAGCACTTTAATGATCGAAAGTCATTGCATGGAGTAATTAACCCAAGACGGTTCCCCCCTATTAGTTACGTAGATGGTATCTGTATTGTTGGTATTTTTAGAGAATTAATATGGTCATTATTTTGCCACTGCCAAAGATGGGACCCAGCTGCCAAAAACCGAAAAAGGGGATATAAGCTGGGAGTTCTTTCTGTATAGGGACTTGGGTGGCAAGCATGTACAAGGAGGCAGTAGAAATGCTGTCGGCTGGGTGAACTATATTAGTCCAGTTGACATAGGTAACTATATTTTCTTGCTCTGTGGTAACTGAAAGGTATTTTGTTGTGGCATTCAAGTATTATAATTATGTGTATTCTTGTTTTGCTTAGTGTAGGAAGGACAGCTTTTAATCTAAGTCAGACTGATTAAAGTAAACTATAGGCATCGCTTACTCAAAATATATATAGTGGTTTATAATATCTATAACTGGTAATCCAAGTCCCATGACTTGGTAAACTGTAGGTTATTTGAATATTATTAGTGTGGGAAGGACTGCTGGTAAGCTAAGTCAGAACGACTAAAGTAAACTGTAGGCGTATCTTACCCAGAAGATTCGAATAGTTATAATATTTATAACTGGTAATCCTAGTATCATGACCTGGTAAACTGTAGGTCCTCTGAATATTGGATGTAGGGAAGACTGAGGATAATAATTAATTATTCCAAGGTTGGGTGATGTTTTAACTGTGAGGGGTAACTATATCCCTAATTGCCAAGTAATTAAGTTTACGTGTGGTGCTCAGCCTAGAGGTGGTGTGACACCGGTTGTAACAGGCCATGTAAGTGCTGTAACACTGATCTGGTATTATATAATACATATTTGAAACT
The DNA here is from genome assembly GCF_016097555.1 of Gigantopelta aegis. NCBI lineage: Eukaryota > Metazoa > Mollusca > Gastropoda > Neomphalida > Peltospiridae > Gigantopelta > Gigantopelta aegis. The sequence continues at coordinate 30,221,506 of NC_054709.1, read as the reverse complement.
AAACTTGTGTTGTCTTTCTAGTGAATTTAATTTTGGTTAATAGTATTAAATATATATATATATATACACACAATCTTGTTCCTTGAATACCTCTAGAGCCAGTCACTCGGGTAGAAAACTACCCGATACAGGGAGATCTATAGGTATATGTTGGGATATTTGGAGAAATACTGTTACACCCATTGCAGGTTTCTGATTCTGTTGCCGGGGAACCGAGTGATGGGAGCTGTTGCTGGTAACGTCGTTAGAAAGAAAGAAGTGTTTTATTTAACGACGCACTCAACACATTTTATTTACGGTTATATGGCGTCAGACATATGGTTAAGGACCACACAGATTTTGAGAGGAAACCCGCTGTCGCCACTACATGGGCTACTCTTCCGATTGGCAGCAAGGGATCTTTTATTTGCGCTTCCCACAGGCAGGATAGCACAAACCATGGCCTTTGTTGAACCAGTTATGGATCACTGGTCGGTGCAAGTGGTTTACACCTACCCATTGAGCCTTGCGGAGCACTCACTCAGGGTTTGGAGTCGGTATCTGGATTAAAAATCCCATGCCTCGACTGGGATCCGAACCCAGTACCTACCAGCCTGTAGACCGATGGCCTGCCACGACGCCACCGAGGCCGGTACGTCGTTAGAAGCTCCGTGACAGTACCATTAGTAAAATTGTATTTATTTAAAGGGCTAGTGAATTTTTAGTCATGATTAGTAAAAAAAATTAAATCACTGATCCCATGGCTAGTGGATTTTTATAAAATTCTACAAGTCCTGGAAAGACCAGCAGTCACATGCACTGAGCAGATCAGTCTTTTGCAGTCATTTACACCAACAAAAACATGAACACGTAAACTAAAACTTAACTTTTAGATTAGACTACTGAATTAATTTTTAACAAAAACCATGTTGAGTGGGTACAAGTTTATAATTTTTATTCACATATATTCACTTAAATGTTTTATAAATACATAAAATAAAGTTCATTTTTGAATCGGTAAGTATTATTTTTGTGGATTTTTCAAATTTTTATGATATTTTAGATCGGATATTGTTGATTAAAATTAGGCCAAAAAAATTAAAAGTCGCATTTATTTGTAGCCAGCTGTCCAGTATTTATGTCCATTATTCCCAGTAACAGTGGTTTTCTGACAAGATTTTAAAAAAACCAAAAACAAACTACTATTCATATCCCAATTTTTGTGTGATTTTCGTTGTGGTAAAACGATCAAATTTATTATTAAATTAGCTGTCACAATCAGCTTTCGATCCCTGTAAATAACCATGATATGCCGCCATTGTTGTCAAGCAAAAAAACACTTTTTCAATTAAAAATTCTGAGGTATTTTCCATTGAAAAACAAAGTTTAAAGACACAGGAAAAGTTGTCTTTCGTTTCCCATTAATAAATTGTTTGTCGTGTGCAAAATGGAGGGAAATATGAATTGGGGAATGCACTGTATACAGTGTACAGTATGTTGTGACAACAGGCAAGATATCTTGCCTGCAGTAGTCAGAAAGTTCAACTTAGTAAAGATCAGCAGTCGCATGCAGTGAGCAGCTCAGTCTTTTACAGTCATTTGCATTTAATAATAAACCAACACAGCTTGTACAACCAGAGGTAACAGGTTGTTTCTCCCTTATTTCTGGTTCACCTTGGTTGGTTTAACCCGAGTCGATTTGTACCTCTAACCGAGTCGTTTCACCCCATGTTTCGTTTCGCCCTTATTACTAGTTCACCTTGGTTGGTTTAACCCGAGTAGATTTGTACCTCTAACTGAGTCGTTTCACCCCATGTTTCGTTTCGCCCTTATTACTAGTTCACCTTGGTTGGTTTAACCCGAGTAGATTTGTACCTCTAACCGAGTCGTTTCGCCCCATGTTTCGTTTCGCCCCATGTTTCGTTTCGCCCTTATTACTAGTTCACCTTGGTTGGTTTAACCTGAGTAGATTTGTACCTCTAACCGAGTCGTTTCACACCATGTTTCATTTCGTCCTTATTACCGGCTATCTTAAAAAAGGTAACAGCAGGCCATAGTTTGCTTCCTGTTTCGAGCCCTGCTGTTGTCGACCTTAATTAAGTATTATTGTACAGGGTTTGTAGCGGTCTTTTAATTCCTTGAAAGTCTTAAAAAATTATTTTTTAGGCATTTGAAAGTCTTTGAATTGTAATAAAAGTGTTTAAAAGTCTTTAAATTCTCACAAATCATAGCCAAAGCAATAATGGTATCTTTTACAGCTGCATGCACTTGATATTTTCCAGTCACAAGGTTTAATCTGTCATGATGCATGTAATATAGCTAAATGTTTTGCCATGGACAGCAATGTAAACGAACTGATTTGGTATTTTTATCGCATTCTATTGTCGTTGACCGCTGTGTCAAAGTCTTTGAAAGTGGCAGGTAAAAGTCTTTGAACGTCTTTGAATTTGTTTGATCTTTAAGGCTATGAACCCTGTTGCAGCAATTATTAAGTGTTAATTTTGTGTACGTATGCTGTACATGAACAGGTGTAGTGCTCTCTTGAGGTACTTGTGTTACAGAATCAAACCACCTCAGGGTATCCAGTTTTTTCATTGTTCCAACCAATGCACTACGACTGGTATACCAAAGGCAGTGGTATGTCCTATCTTGTCTGTGGGATGGTGCATATAAAAGGCAGGATTTTGCTCAGTTGGTTGAGTGCTTGCTTGAGGTGTTTGCGTCGCATGAATCCTGATCAAACGACCCTGGTGATTTGGTTTTTTCTCATTCTAGCCAGTGCACCACAACTGGTCAAAAGCCATGGTATGTGCTATCCTGTCTGCGAAAGTGCATATAAAAGATCTCTTGCTACTAATGGAAAAATGTAGCAGGTTTCTTCTCAGACTATATGTCAAAAATGACCAGATGTTTGACATCCAATAGCCGATGATTAATAATAAATCAATGCTCTAGTGGTGTCATTAAATCAAGACAAACTTTAAAACAAAGTAAGTGTTAATTTTGTTTGACATCCAATAGCCGATGATTAATAAATCAGTTAATCAATGTGCTCTAGTGGTGTCGTTAAACAAAACAAACTTTTAATAAAAGATCCCTTTAATGGAAAATGTAGCGGCTTACCTCCCTATCTGTACATGAACATAACCCAAATCTTCTAGATTATGGTAGCCCCACTCCCATGGCTAATAATATTCAATGTTGGGCTAGTAAATAACTACTATTGCCATGCCCGACGGCTAGTGAACCTTTTTTGTCAAATGTTGCAGTTAAGTCTATTTTGTAAATATCAATATCCTGCCCTTGCTCCAACCCATCATTGTTTCTGTTTTTAAAGCTCTATCTGCCTCTTTAGGTTACATATCCAGTTATTACTATTATTTAATCAAATTGTATTAACTCAAAGTAATGTCGGGCTAGTGAATTTTTTATTGTAACTAGTAATGTTTTTTAATCACTGATTCCATGGCTAGTGGATTTTATAAAAATTCCTAAAGCCTAGTGTGTCTGTCTGTCTGTCTGTCTGTCTGTCTCTCGCTCTCTCTCTCGCTCTCTCTCTCGCTCTCTCTCTCTCTCTCTCTCTCTCTCTCTCTCTCTCTCTCTCTCTCTCTCTCTCTCTCTCTCTCTCTCTCTCTCTCTCTCTCTCTCTCACACACACACACGCACGTGCATATGTATACACATATTGTTTAATAAGTGCTTTATATACGAGTGTATAGCTTTAATTATGTATTGTTTATGTATATACAATAATACCATGTACAGCATAGATTCAAGGCCCCAACCTTGACCTTGCTTATGTTTCTGGGGACAATAAAAAAAAAAAAAAAATTAAAAATAAAAATTTCTAGAAGGCCTGCATGACCTATATTTTATGCAGGACGTTGAAACGGAAGACTATGCGAAGGATTTCTACGGGAATTTGCCGATGATCCAGTCTAGGGAGAAAGTGGACCGCACACTGCACCGAGTGAGCGGCCTCACGCCGAGTCGGGCCGACGAGAAAGTCTGGATCCGAGGAAGACTCCATACCAGTCGAAGCAAAGGTAGACAACTCTGTTGTCAGATATAAAAATAAAAACATTATTAATCTCTTACCAGTCCAACTGGAGGAGACTATAGGTTTTGTCTCCATCCGTCTGACCATCTGTCTGAATGTCCATCTGTCTGACTGTCTGTCTGTCTTTCTATCTGACTGTCTGTCCATCTGTCTGAATGTCCATCTGTCTATCTGTCTGTCTCTCTTTCTGTCCATCTGTCTGCCTGTCTGACTGTCTACCTGTCTGTCCATCTGTCCCACATATAATTTTCTAGACTTTTCTTTGCAATGCCTCAAGTTACTGAGGTGAAATTATGTGTACAGGTTTATGTGTTTTTGGGTTTATATAAGGCAAACAGTGGGGTTTGTTTTTTGTTTATTAAAGGCAAACAGTGTTTTTTGTGTATTAAAGGCAAACAATGTTATTTTGTTTAAAGGCAAACAGTGTTTTTTCGTTGTGCGACAACAGAAGTGGACGGTGCAGGCTCTAGTCTCGGTGGGTGACAGAGTCAGTAAACAGATGATCAAGTTTGTCGCTGCGTAAGTTTTTACTCTGTCGTAAGTTTCTACTCTGTTGTAAGTTTCTACTCTGTCATAAGTTTTTACTCTGTCATAAGTTTCTACTCTGTCGTAAGTTTTTACTCTGTCATAAGTTTCTACGCTGTCGTAAGTTTCCACTCTGTCGTAAGTTTTTACTCTGTCGTTTCTACATCATTCTTAAATTGTTGTAGATTTTACTCAATGCAGGATCGACCCTGTCACTTTCCACACAATTCTAGCCAATGCATCACGACTGGTATATCAAAGGCCGTGGTATGTGCTACCCTGTCTGTGCATATAAAAGTTCCTTTGTTTGTTTCAAGGGGCATGATGTAGCCCAGTGGTAAAGCACTCGCTCGATGCGTGGTCAGTCTGGGATCGATCCCCGTCGGTGAGTCCATTGGGCTATTTCTCGTTCCAGCCGGTGCACCACGATTGGCATAACAAAGGCTGTGGTACATGTATGTACTACCCTGTCTGTGGGATGGTGCATATAAAAGATCTCTTGCTGCTAATAAAAAAGAATAGCCCATGAAGTGGCAATAGCAGGTTTCCTCTCTCAATATCTGTGTGGTCCTTAACCATATCTCCGATGCCATATAACCGTAAATAAAATGTGTTGAGTGTGTTGTTAAATAAAACATTTGCTTCCTTGTTTGTTTCAGTGTGTCTAAGGAATCTATTATCGATGTGGAGGGCTACATCAGAACGGTGCCCAACAAGATTGACTCGTGTTCACAGGAAGACGTGGAACTCCATGTAGAACAGGTAGCCATCTTAAATTGTCTCCCTTGCATCAAAATGGACAGACAGCAAATTTTAATATTTAATATCCTACACTGATTACTGCTAATATCCTACAGAGATTACAGCTAATATCCTACACATATTACACCTAATATCCTACACATATTACACCTAATATCCTACACATATTACATCTAATATCCTACACAGATTACTGTTAATATCCTACACAGATTACTGTTAATATCCTACACAGATTACATCTAATATCCTACACAGATTACAGTTAATATCCTACACAGATTACAGTTAATATCCTACACAGATTACAGTTAATATCCTACACAGATTACTGTTAATATCCTACACAGATTACAGCTACATATTACAGAGGAAACCCGTTGTCGCTACTTCATGGGCTACTCTTTTTTTCAATTAGCAGCAAGGGATCTTTTATATGCACCATCTCACAGAGAGGGTAGTACATACCATGGCCTTTGATATACCAGTCGTGGTGCACTGGCTGGAACGAGAAATAGCCCAATGGGTCCACCGACAGGGATCTAAAATATCCTTCAGAGAGTACATTTAATATCCTTCATCATTCACGGATTACAGTTAATATCCTTTACAGATTACAGTTAATATCATTTACAGATTACAGTTAATATCCTTCACAGAATGCATCATATCCTGACACTCGTTTCGTAAAATCAATACAACTCCAATCATTTCTTTTATTATCCATATTACAAGGTGTCCAGATATGTTAAAAACAACCAGAGGGAGATGGTGTCATTTTGGTATGTTACATCGACTTCCATAGTCTTAGCTTTCTGCATTTCCATGTCTTGAGGGCTGGACGTAGCCCAGTGGTAAAGCGCTTGCTTGATGCACGGTCGGTTTAGGATCGAACCCCTTTGGTGGCCCCACTGGGCTATTTCTCATTCCACAACTGGTGTAACAAAGGCTGTGGTATGTACTATCCTGTCTGTGGAATGGTGCATATAAAAGATCCCTTGCTGCTAATTGAAAAGAGTAACACATGAAGTGACGACAGCAGGTTTCCTCTCTATATATCTGTGTGGTCCTTAACCATATGTCTTACGCCATATAGCCATAAATAACGTGTTGAGTATGTTGTTAAAACATTTCCTTTCTTCCTTCCTTCCATGTCTCGATATTTAGGGAGAAGACTACAGTTATTTGTGAACTTTCAAATGAGATTTGTGAATATCAGTTTTTGGCAGCATAAAGTAAAAATTTGTTTTGTTTCACGACACTGCTAGAGCACATTGATTTAATAATCATCATCAGCTATTGGACTATTTCATTTATTTCAACTTATTTTCGTGCTTATGTCCAAGCACACTGTCCTGGGCACACATCTCAGCTTTCTGGGCTGTCTGTCCAGGACAGTGGGTCAGTTGTTAATTGTTAGTGGTTAGTTAGAGTAAAGAGGGTGTAGTGGCCTTGCACCTACCTACTGAGTCGTTAAAACTCGCTCTGGGTGGGAGCCAGTACCAGGCTGCAAATCCTGTACCTACCAGCCTTATGTCCGATGGGATGGGATGGGAACTCGTTTAACGTGCCCATATCCACAGAGGTTCAGGCACGCCCACTTCGGACTTAGCCTCTGACTTCGCCAGTGACTAATTCCGGAGCAGGAGTGGGGGGGGATTGAGTTTGAAGTGGGCAGAATTTGGAAAAAAGCCATTTAGTGGAGTCCAGTGAGAGCGCGGACCGACTAGCAGACACCGAGTGAGGCCAAGCTGTGATTGGCTGAAGTTCGATTCCTTGGTAAAACCTGTCAAAAAACTAAGTCTACAGAGAATAACTGCATCCAAAACATGTCTGGACTCTAAAGTTAAGCCAAAAAGTGGTTAAGACTGCTCAGCCGAAAAGGTTTTAAGGTGATTTTGAGCAATTGATCGGGCGTCAAAGTAAAATGTGTCGGACTGTTTATAAAAAAAATAAACATAAGAATTTTGAACTCGGTCACAAAAAATTTAAAGTCCAACTAGCCCAAAAAAGGAGGTTGTTACCTGTCCTAGTTAAGGTTGGCGCAGCAGGACTCATGGCGAGGTGATGGACTGGTCAGGCTTGAAGTTGAGAAGTGCTGCAACAAAGAGCCTGAGGTGTCTATGGATGACACCTTTGTAAATACCCCGTAGTACGATCTTCAAGATGCGGTGGATAGTCGCATTGGGCATCTCTCGGGGTCAGGAATCCTTGCCTGAACAGTCCGTCCTGGTGCGCAGTCACAAAGATGTGGTCAATGTATTCGTCTGATCCAAGTTGAATTTGGTATTTTCCCTGACCATTGGGAAGTTTACGCCATTGTGTATCCGACCAAGGTCCCGTCAAGTAGGTGGCGTCGGAAAAATCCCCGATGACGGCATCCCGGTACTTGGCTGGTAGTTGGTTGCAAACAAGTGTCCAGTTGGCGGGGTCGGGTAGCTCCGGATCAGTAGCAAAGGAGACCTTTCTCCTCTTGAGTTCCGGTCGACCCGCCGTTGGTACAACAACAACTTGTGGAGGTGCTGGTGGGCTGGCTGGAGGCTCCGTGACAATCACGTGTCCAGTGTCCATCTCGGCTGGTGGGTCAACAGGAGGGATCTCCACTGTCAGTGGAGCTGACAGCTTTGGTCCCCCATGGTCCACTCCTGGCGAGTGCTTCAGTCTAGTAGCTGGGGGCGGCCGCGCAGAATGAACCGCCCCTGGTGGTTTAGCCACCGGGTTTGGATCACCCTGCATTGCCCCTGTCGGTCTCGTTCTCCTCTTCGGAACAGGAGGGACTGCCCCTGGCGGTTGAGCCGCCAAGTTAGGTACCCCCTGCGAAGTCTTAGGTCGCCGCCTCCGGTTTCTTCCCTTCGCTGCAGGTGTGTTGCTAATGCCGTAACACAAGGTTACTGTAGCATTGCCCCCATTGTACTCGATGTGGTACTTGGCCAAAGGACCAAGTACACGCAGCACAGCCCCCAGGGTGGGGGGAGAGAATTCACCACGTTTTCACTAAACAACCTCATAGCTTGAAAGTCAGCTTGGGTATGAGTCTGATGGCTTAACCACGACACCACCGAGGTGGGTAGGGATGGAATAAACTTTGTGGCAATGCAAAAGGGGTGAAATCTCCCAGCAAATGATTTCCTCGGGAGTGGCTGTTCTCCTACAGACAAGGCACTAGATAGAGATCCAAGGAATCATCCACTATTTTGCCAAATACCCATTAGACTGCTTTGTGCAGAGATACGGCCCTGATCATGTATTACTGTTTTGTCATTCAAATTACCTTGGATGTTCCATCAATTTCCTTAAAACCTGTATCGGAAAAAAAAGTTAACCTATGCATTTTGATGGTAATTTGTAAAGATGTTTTTCTTTTAATTTACACTGAACTTTTCCCCATAATAAAGTTTTATTTAGATGGTATGGGTTTATATGTTATGATTTTATATGAATTTATTTTAGCGCTGTCAAAATATAGAACATGTTTTATGTCTTCTGCTGCCAGATATGTAGTGTCTTTTGTCATATTCGAATCAGTATCAGCGTGTTTCCTTTTTTATCTAGACTCTAAAATCGATAGTCGCCCAATAGACTACCTTTGTCAAATTCTTAGTCACTCTTAGCCAATAAAAGTCGCCATGGGCGACTGAGCGACTGTTAATTTTCAACCCTGGTGTCTGTAATCATTCTCTACTTGCAGGTGTGGGTTGTGTCCCCGGCTGTTCCGAGACTTCCTCTACAAGTAGAAGACGCCAGTCGACCAGAAACTGAGGTAAGTCTGTGTGTGTTGTTATTGTCCCACCTTTATCAAGTAAAAACACGAGATATACGTACAGTAAACCACTGGGGCGGGACGTAGCCCAGTGGTAAAGTGCTCGCTCAATGTGCGGTCTGTTTGGGATCGATCCCCATCGGTGGGCCCATTGGGCTATTTCTCATTCCAGCCAGTGCACCACAACTGGTATATCAAAGGCCATGGTATGTACTACCCTGTTTGTTGGATGGTGCATATAAAAGATACCTTGCTATTAATCGAAAAGAGTAGCCCATGAAGTTGCGACAGCGAGTTACCTCTCTTAATATCTGTGTGGTCCTTAACCATAGGTCTGATGCCATATAACCGTAAATTAAATGTATTTAGTGCATCGTTAAATCATCCATTTCTATATATAGTAAACTACTCTTTATAACGAACCGGAAGAGATCATGATAGTTAGTTTGCTACAGCAGTAGTTCGTTGTACACATTTTCATAAGTTAGTCACTAATGTATAGGGAGATAAAACGGGACTTCACCATCAGTTTGTTCTGTGCATGTTACTTTTCCGATGGTGGTGACGGCGTCACATTTGTGTTAAAGTTTAACATTAAAATGTTCGTGTTTTGATCAGTATCTAGCGAACTGCACATATAAACATGAATAAGAGTTATGAACGGTGAAAACTCAAGGACGATGCACAGGGACTGTTAGTATGTTATAACCGGCCTCAGTGGTGTCGTGGTTAAGCCATCAGACATAAGGCTGGTAGGTACTGAGTTCGCAGCCCGGTACTGGCTCCCACCTAGAGTGAGACAGCCCAGATGGGTGTATACTACCAAATTAAATTCCATAGACGACAATAATAACATGTCACTAAAACTCCTGCCTGCAGCGTATCAATCGACATAAACGCCACGGATACAAATACTACCACCCCTCACCCTTAAAGTGAATCAGAAACAATTGGGCGTCAAGCTGCTCATTTCTGAGATAACGGGTAACGTCTATGACTACCCTAGTTCCACACAAAATTTGAGTACTTTTTTTTTTTACAGGTACCCATACATGTTTCAAGCACAAGGCTACTCGACACAGTGGTACCAGATGAAATAAAATTGCATACATTTTTTGCCCAGATGAAACTTCTTTTTTTACAACCAACACACTCACATTTATCACCAATCACAGAACTTGTGGTGTTCACTTCTCTATCAACAGTTGGGTGCACCTCGAACTTGAAATGACATGAAATAGTATGTTATTAAAGGTGGTCAGAAGAATGCATTATCAAAGTCTCAGCTTTTTACTAATATTGACCAATCTGTTTTTATATTTTTACTGGATTATATGGGACATATCTATTTACACCTTTTACATTATAATATGCATTGAAAATAATAGTCCGTTCTTTATCAACCAAACTTGGTTTGTAGTTAGGGGCGAGATGTAGCCCAGTGGTAAAGCACTCGCTTGATGCTTGGTCAGTTTGGGATCAATCTCCGTCAGTGGGCCCATTGAGCTATTTCTAGCTCCAGCCAGTGCACCACGACTGGTACATAAAGGTCGTGGTATGTGCTATCCTGTCTATGGGATGGTGCATATAAGAGATCCCTTGCTGCCAATCGGAAAAAGTCGCCCATGAAGTGCTGACAGCGGGTTTCCTCTCTCAATATCTCTGTGGTCCTTAACCATATGTCTGACGCCATATAACCGTAAATAAAATGTGTTGAGTGGGTTGTTAAATCAAATATTTCCTTCCTATCGATGTTCACCACAGTGCACCAGTTTTTTTTTTATGATAGTTAAGATATTTAATTCCACAGAATTCTCGTGTTAATTTGAACAACTGTCCGACTAATAAACAGAGAATCACATTTCAGATTAACGTGGCTGTGATATTGATGAGTATGTAGTTCATTTGAACGGCTGTCCGACTAATAAACAGAGAATCACATTTCAAATTAACGTGGCTGTGATATTGATGAGTATGTTGTTAATTTGAACGGCTGTCCGACTAATAAACAGAGAATTGCATTTTAAATTAACGTGGCTGTGATATTGATGAGTATGTTGTTAATTTGAACAACTGTCCGACTAATAAACAGAGAATCACATTTCAGATTAACGTGGCTGTGATATTGATGAGTATGTAGTTCATTTGAACGGCTGTCCGACTAATAAACAGAGAATCACATTTCAAATTAACGTGGCTGTGATATTGATGAGTATGTTGTTAATTTGAACGGCTGTCCGACTAATAAACAGAGAATTGCATTTTAAATTAACGTGGCTGTGATATTGATGAGTATGTTGTTAATTTGAACAACTGTCCGACTAATAAACAGAGAATCACATTTCAGATTAACGTGGCTGTGATATTGATGAGTATGTAGTTCATTTGAACGGCTGTCCGACTAATAAACAGAGAATCACATTTCAAATTAACGTGGCTGTGATATTGATGAGTATGTTGTTAATTTGAACGACTGTCCGACTAATAAACAGAGAATCGCATTTCAAATTAACGTGGCTGTGATATTGATGAGTATGTTGTTAATTTGAATGACTGTCCGACTAATAAACAGAGAATCACATTTCAAATTAACGTGGCTGTGATATTGATGAGTATGTTGTTAATTTGACCGACTGTCCGACTAATAAACAGAGAATCGCATTTCAAATTAACGTGGCTGTGATATTGATGAGTATGTTGTTAATTTGAATGACTGTCCGACTAATAAACAGAGAATCACATTTCAGATTAACGTGGCTGTGATATTGATGAGTATGTAGTTCATTTGAACGACTGTCCGACTAATAAACAGAGAATCACATTTCAAATTAACGTGGCTGTGATATTGATGAGTATGTTGTTAATTTGAACGACTGTCCGACTAATAAACAGAGAATCACATTTCAAATTAACGTGGCTGTGATATTGATGAGTATGTTGTTAATTTGAACGACTGTCCGACTAATAAACAGAGAATCACATTTCAAATTAACGTGGCTGTGATATTGATGAGTATGTTGTTAATTTGAACGACTGTCCGACTAATAAACAGAGAATCACATTTCAAATTAACGTGGCTGTGATATTGATGAGTATGTTGTTAATTTGAATGACTGTCCGACTAATAAACAGAGAATCACATTTCAGATTAACGTGGCTGTGATATTGATGAGTATGTTGTTCATTTGAACAACTGTCCGACTAATAAACAGAGAATCACATTTCAAATTAACGTGGCTGTGATATTGATGAGTATATAGTTCATTTGAACGACTGTCCGACTAATAAACAGAGAATCACATTTTAAATTAACGTGGCTGTGATATTGATGAGTATGTTGTTAATTTGAACGACTGTCCGACTAATAAACAGAGAATCACATTTTAAATTAACGTGGCTGTGATATTGATGAGTATGTTGTTAATTTGAACGACTGTCCGACTAATAAACACATAATAACATTTTATTTTAAAGTAACATGACTGTCATGTTGATGAGTGTTGTTAATGTTTCCCAGGATGCCCTAGCGCGTGTCAACCAGGACACAAGGCTAGATAACCGAGTGATTGACCTGCGGACGCAAAGCAACCAGGCGCTGTTCCGCGTGGAGGCGGGGTTGTGCAAATATTTCAGGAACTACCTTGAGAAGCAAGGCTTTGTGGAAATCCACACACCAAAAATTATATCAGGTAAAAATGTCTATAGTGTAATTTTTCAGCACTTATCAGGAAACAACAGCCTTTGTGTCCATTTCATATATCTAAAATAATATTAGGTATTTCAGTACTTATCAGGAAACAACAGCCTTTCTGTCCATTTCATATATCTAAAATAATATTAGGTATTTCAGTACTTATCAGGAAACAACAGCCGTTGTGTCCATTTCATATATCTAAACTAATATCAGGTATTTCAGTACTTATCTCCAGGAAACAACAGCCGTTGTGTCCATTTCATATATCTAAAATAATATCAGGTATTTCAGTACTTATCTGGAGAAGACAACAGCCTTTGTGTCCATTTCATATATCTAAAATAATATCAGGTATTTCAGTACTTATCTCCAGAAGACAACAGCCTTTGTGTCTATTTCATATATCTAAAATAATATCAGGTATTTCAGTACCTATCTGGAGAAGACAACAGCCTTTGTGTCCATTTCATATATCTAAAACAGTATCAGGTATTTCAGTACTTATCAGGAAACAACAGCCTTTGTGTCCATTTCATATATCTAAAATAATATCAGGTATTTCAGTACTTATCTCCAGGAAACAACAGCCTTTGTGTCCATTTCATATATCTAAACTAATATCAGGTATTTCAGTACTTATCTCCAGGGGACAACAGCCTTTGTGTCCATTTCATATATCTAAAATAGTATCAGGTATTTCAGTACTTATCTCCAGGGGACAACAGCCTTTGTGTCCACTTCATATATCTAAAATAATATCAGGTATTTCAGTACTTATCTCCAGGAGACAACAGCCATTGTGTCCATTTCATATAACTAAAATAATATCAGATATTTCAGTACTTATCTCCATGAGACAACAGCCTTTGTGTCCATTTCATATAACTAAAATAATATCAGGTATTTCAGTACTTATCTCCAGAAGACAACAGCCTTTGTGCCCATTTCATATATCTAAAATAATATAAGGTATTTCAGTATTTATCTGGAGAAGACAACAGCCTTTGTGTCCATTTCATATATCTAAAATAATATCAGGTATTTCAGTATTTATCTGGAGAAAACAACAGCCTTTGTGTCCATTTCATATATCTAAAATAATATCAGGTATTTCAGTACTTATCTCCAGGAGACAACAGCCGTTGTGTCCATTTCATATATCTAAAATAATATCAGATATTTTAATATTTATCTCCAGGAGACAACAGCCTTTGTGTCCATTTCATATATCTAAAATAATATCAGGTATTTCAGTACTTATCTGGAGAAGACAACAGCCTTTGTGTCCATTTCATATATCTAAAATAATATCAGGTATTTTAGTACTTATTTCCAGGAGACAACAGCTTTTGTGTCCATTTCAAGGTGTATACTACCAACTCAAATCCCATAGACGACAATAGTAACATATGTGGCTAAAACTCCTACCTGCAGCGTATCAATCGAAATAAACACCACAGATATAAATACTACCACCCTTCACCCTTAAAGTGAATAAGAAAAAAATTGGGGGTCAAACTGCTCATTTCAGAGATAACGGGTAACGTCTATGACTACCCTAGTTCCACACAAAATTTTAGTACTTCTTTTTTTATAGGTACCCCATATATGTTTCAAGCACAAGGCTACTTGAAACAGTGGTACTAGATGAAATAAAATTGCATGCATTTTTTGCCCAGATGAAGCTTTTTTGGGGGGGTTTTTACAATCGACACACTCACATTTATCACCAATCACAGGACTTTGGTGTTAACTTCTCTATCAAAAGTTTGGTGCACCCAGCCGGAAGTTATTTGGTTTAGTACTATCTATATATATATCTAAAATAATATCGAGTAAAATAGCAGTATTGTAAATATTCACAAATTACCTCGAGAAGCATCTTGTGTGGCCTCGTTAAATTATGCTCACTAAAATTTGCTGATTTATAGGGAATAACTGGTTACTGTCTTAAGATATCGGCTTTATCCTGCTCAGGTTAGAATGGTGAATGCAGTGAGGCTCTGCTGAACTGCATTCGCCATTCGACCTGAGCAGGATAAAGCCAATATCTTAAGACAGTAACCAGTTATTTCTTTTATCCTGCAATCCTACAGGAATAGTCCGAAAATCATTATTTATTCCATTTTTGTGTACACAAATTGAGTATCGTTAACCTAGCAAGGCTTTTGCCGTATGACATCATACAAGGTACATGACGTCATTCTTTGTAAGATACCGGCCTCGGTGGCGTCGTGGCAGGCCATCGGTCTACAGGCTGGTAGGTACTGGGTTCGGATCCCAGTCGAGGCATGGGATTTTTAATCCAGATATCAACTCCAAATCCTGAGTGAGTGCTCCGCAAGGCTCAATGGGTAGGTGTAAACCACTTGCACCGACCAGTGATCCATAACTGGTTCAAAAAAGGCCATGGTTTGTGCTATCCTGCCTGTGGGAAGTGCAAATAAAAGATCCCTTGCTGCTAATCGGAAGAGTAGCCCATGTAATGGCGACAGCGGGTTTCCTCTCAAAATCTGTGTGGTCCTTAACCATATGTCTGACGCCATATAACCGTAAAAAATATAATGTGTTGAGTGCGTTGTTAAATAAAACATTTCTTTCTTTCTTTTTGTCTTTTCTTTGTAAGACACTAGCTACATTCTGTCACATTCAAAAAGCATTTCTAAACTCCATAAACAAACATACAAGTTTTGTATTGTTATCGCAAAACTAAAATTTATTTGCATTTACTCAAAAGATTTAAAGAGTATGTTTATTGAAAATCTACTCTGAAATACTCAAGCCGAGTCGGGCTTACGTCACGTCACCTATATTTATGGTCACTGACCAAAAATATAGAGATTTATCTAGTCATCATATCTTGACAATGAATACAGTGATTGCAGGATAAATTGTAATTAAATTTAATCTATGGATACAATTACTAAGGACATTGAATTACATGTAGTTTGTGATAGGCGATAACATTAATATTCTTTTTATTTCAGCTGTGTCGGAGGGTGGGGCCAACGTGTTTGAAGTGTCCTATTTCAATTGTTTTGTTTTCAGCTGCATCGGAGTGTGGGGCCAACGTGTTTGAAGTGTTCTATTTCAATTGTTTTGTTTTTAGCTGCGTCGGAGGGTGGGGCCAACGTGTTTGAAGTGTCGTATTTCAATTGTTTTGTGTTTCAGCTGCGTCGGAGGGTGGGGCCAACGTGTTTGAAGTGTCGTATTTCAATCGTTTTGTGTTTCAGCTGCGTCGGAGGGTGGGGCCAACGTGTTTGAAGTGTCGTATTTCAATTGTTTTGTGTTTCAGCTGCGTCGGAGGGTGGGGCCAACGTGTTTGAAGTGTCGTATTTCAATTGTTTTGTGTTTCAGCTGCGTCGGAGGGTGGGGCCAACGTGTTTGAAGTGTGGTATTTCAATTGTTTTGTGTTTCAGCTGCGTCGGAGGGTGGGGCCAACGTGTTTGAAGTGTGGTATTTCAATTGTTTTGTGTTTCAGCTGCGTCGGAGGGTGGGGCCAACGTGTTTGAAGTGTGGTATTTCAATTGTTTTGTGTTTCAGCTGCGTCGGAGGGTGGGGCCAACGTGTTTGAAGTGTGGTATTTCAATTGTTTTGTGTTTCAGCTGCGTCGGAGGGTGGGGCCAACGTGTTTGAAGTGTGGTATTTCAATTGTTTTGTGTTTCAGCTGCGTCGGAGGGTGGGGCCAACGTGTTTGAAGTGTGGTATTTCAATTGTTTTGTGTTTCAGCTGCGTCGGAGGGTGGGGCCAACGTGTTTGAAGTGTGGTATTTCAATTGTTTTGTGTTTCAGCTGCGTCGGAGGGTGGGGCCAACGTGTTTGAAGTGTGGTATTTCAATTGTTTTGTGTTTCAGCTGCGTCGGAGGGTGGGGCCAACGTGTTTGAAGTGTGGTATTTCAAGTGTTTTGTGTTTCAGCTGTCGGAGGGTGGGGCCAACGTGTTTGAAGTGTGGTATTTCAAGTGTTGTTTTCAGCTGCGTCGGAGGGTGGGGCCAATGTGTTTGAAGTGTCGTATTTCAAGTGTTTTGTTTTCAGCTGCGTCGGAGGGTGGGGCCAACGTGTTTGAAGTGTCGTACAACGTGTTTGAAGTGTTGTATATCAAGTGTTTTGTTTTCAGCTGCGTCGGAGGGTGGGGCCAACGTATTTGAAGTGTCCTATTTCAAGTCAAAGGCTTTCCTGGCGCAGTCTCCACAGCTGTACAAACAGATGGCCGTGTGCGGAGATCTTGACCGAGTGTTCACGGTCGGTGCAGGTCAGTGACACTTTCACATCTGTCTTTGTTCTGTCAGGGGCTGGATTTAGCTCAGTCGAGTGCTCGCTTCAGGTACTGTGTCGCAGGATCAAACCACCTCGATGGATCCATTTATCTGATTGGGGTTTTTTCTAGTTCCAATTAGTGCACCACAACTGGTCAAAAGCCGTGGTATGTGATTTCCTGTCTGATGACTACGAGTCAGAGATACCAAATGTTTGACATCCAATAGCCGATGATTAATAAATCAATGTGCTCTAGAGGTGTCGTTAAACAAAACAAACTTCTTTTTTATTTTTATTGAGCAATTTTGTTTAAGAACAAAAAAATAATTCAAAATAAGATATGAACTTTTAATGTCATTATTAGCAAGTATGTTTCAAATTTAATTATAATGATTGTCAGTTATTTCTTTTGTGTTCATCTGGCTATGAAACAACAACAAAAATCATACATAAAATTATGCGCGAACGGCTTCATTAATTCACATGTAGTTTGCATATGAATTGTTTTGTTCGTACCCTGAAGAACATAAAAGAAATAACAGACAATCCTTAATTGTAGTGATTTCCCTAGAAATTAGGCAAGGCATGGTAGACTAAACACTTTTGGGGCATTTTCACCATTTTCGGGGCACTTGTTTTTCATTGAAAATACAAAACAAATTAATTAAAATAAACATTAATGTAATTTATGTGCTTGTTTTAATAAATGAATGGCAAAAGATATAAAAGGCATATTTTATTAATTAATAATATCTTTTTGGGCGTTTTATAAAGGCAATGTTAGAATTAATTACTGAAAAAGACTTTTTTAATCTCAGTGCAGCATGGCACCGATTGAGGCAAGATGGTGCTAGGCTACTGAGGCATGGTGCTGCACCATGCTAAAACAAGCTAGGGAAAACGCTACCTTAATTGAATTTGTTAACTTGTTTACATTCAGACAATATTTTTATTTTCTAGTTTTCAGGGCTGAAGATTCTAACACGCATCGTCACTTAACGGAGTTCGTTGGTCTTGACCTTGAAATGGCCTTCAACTACCACTACCATGAAGTGGTCGACCTGATTGGAAACATGTTCATCGCAATATTCAAGGGTCTGCAAGAGAAGTGGGTGCTAAGACGTTACAACTACTTTAAAGGGACATTCCTGAGTTTGCAGCAATTTTTAAGATGTGATCGACTAACAGAGACATTTTAACGATTGTAATTACATTTCAGATATATTTTTCTGCATAAAATATTAGTGGCTGTATAATAAACGTGTTTCATCGTTCTAATATTTGTACTAGGTTAAATTTCATTTTATTTCCTAAAATGTTGTATTTTCGTACGTACAAAATTATTTGAAGACAAAATCCAGTTTGGGCTTCTTACAAATATTAAGATGACCAGAAACACATTGAATATACAGACACTGATATTCTAAACAAGAAAACATATTTATCATGTAAGTTTAATCTTAGCTATATTTCATTTGTCGGAACCATCTTACAATGCAGCAAACTCAGGAATGTCTCTTTAACCCAGATTAATATTGCAACAGGTTTTATGCTAATGTACACCTTAACATGTGTGACGGGACGTAGCCCAGTAGAAATGCTTGATGCGTGGTCAGTCTGGGATCGATCGCCGTTGGTGGGCCCATTGGGCTATTTCTCGTTTCAGCCAGTGCACCGCGACTGGTATATCAAAGGTCATGGTATATGCTATCCTGTCTGTGGAATAGTGCATATAGAAGATCCTTTATTACTAATGGAAAAATGTAGCGGGTTTCCTCTGTAAGACTAAATGTCAAAATTACCAAATGTTTGACATCCAATAGCTGATGATTAACAAATCAATGTGCTCAAATGGTGTCGTTAAACAGAACAACTTTCTTTTTTAGCACATGTTCCTGTGTGTGGTTGAAAACTTCAAAAAATTTATACACACACATTATGTAAAATTAAATTACACTTTCATAAAAATTAATCTTACATCTTTTCCTGTTTGCAAAAAATTACTCTTGACTTTGCAAAATGCAGTGAAGCCTTTCTAAACTGAATACTAAACATACCGAAATCCCGTCAAAACCGGCCAAATTTCATGGTACCAAATTTTTGCTTATTTAAACCATGTATTAAAAATATGACAGTCCTACTCACCCGGCAGTTCTTGGACATGTTTGTTTACAGTTACGAATTCAATGCCGATTACATGTCATGGGAAACAACTCTATTCTAAAACACATCCCTCTAAACACTGGATCCTGTCTAAAAAGTTGACCAAAGTGCTTGAAAAACCCTGAATTTTGACTTCCTTTAAGTGTCCCCGTTATGTCATGATCCGGTTTAGACAGGTTTAATGGATCATGAAAATAACAATTAATCTTCTAAATATAATATCGTTTGGCAACATCAGAATTTCACAACTAGTTTTTTTTATGGTTAGAGAGCGTGTTTAAGATGTGTTATATCTCAACGATCAACGCCCCTCAGCAGCAGGGGTGGGGAAAAGCCATTTAAGTTTGCGGATGATTTTTTTGTTCATACCTCAATGAATGTAAAAGAAAAAACAGACAATCCATAAAACAATAGCTTTGTTTTATTTTATATGTCTGTTATGTGTTTTTTAGGTTTCGTATTTACAATATTGTAACCCTAACCCATACATGTAGCTGTGTTTTGTTGTATATTTTTCTATTGCTATTTTATCTTCAGTTTTGCCGAGGAGATTGCAATAGTTCACAAACAGTATCCTGCAGAACCGTTCAAGTTCCTGGAACCCAGGTGCGTACGTTAGCCATTTTCCTGGAACCCAGGTGCGTATGTTAGACATTTTCCTGGAACCCAGGTGCATACGTTAAGACATTTTCCTGGGACCCAGGTGCATACGTTAGACGTTTTCCTGGAACCCAGGTGCGTACGTTGGACGGTTTTCTGGAACCCAGGTACGTACGATAGACGTTTTCCTGGAACCAAGGTGCATACGTTAGACGTTTTCCTGGAATGTAGGTACGTACGTTAGACGTTTTCCTGGAACCCAGGTGCATATGTTAAATGTTTTCCTGGAACCCAGGTACGTACATTAGACAGTAGCTTATGGTAGTTACCATAACGCAATTTAACACTATTTTTTAACAGCCTCTGTTGTGTCCCATACCAGTATCCATCTGTATGTTTGATACACAAATAAAAATTATATTTTATTTTTATTGTTTCAGCAATCTCCAACTGAAACCCCCCCCCCCCACTTATTTGGTGCCAACTTTGTGTTCACTAACTCATGTCTGATATTTTAACCTCAGTTGCAGATTTAATTGGTTGTAACTGATGATTTTTATTTACTGTCATTTGTTTATTCAGCAATTCCTTACCAAATATTAGAAACGTTTATTTTTATTTTTTTTTTTTTTTTTTTTTTTGGGGGGGGGGTATCACTGCTTATAAAAACGGAAGTGGTAGTGTTCATTATTAAAATCATTTATCTTGGGTGCCAAATAATATATACACTGCCTTTACAAAAACGATGAAGATGGAAATAAAAAAACTCCTTGTTATCCCAAGGTAGGGAATCGCTTAAAAAAATATCTTTATTATTTTTCAGATCTCTTAATATCTTTATTAAAATAATAATATTAAAACTTTGATTGGTTTAGCAAAACGAATACCCGTGAATGTCAGACCGACACTCTGTTTTAACTGAACTACGTTTTAACTAACAGTGCACAAAAGATAAGGCAGTTTGTACATCGTACCAAGTTTTCAGTACCAGATACCAAGGGGCAAAAGAAGGGATAGGTATTTCCTCAAAGTCGACCAACACACAACAATACTATAACGAAACGTTCCTTTTTTTCCCTCTTTTTTTTTCTAATTTTTTTTTTTTTATTGGTGGGTTGAGGGCTGCGTGACCATCCTCCTTTAATTTTCACTCAGCAAGAACACTATATACATGTAGGTACAATTTTCATGTTATATTCACCGAAAATGTATGCAACTTCGTCTCAAAACACCAGGTTCCATTAAATGTTAGCTTATACTAGTAATCCATGATTCCATTTATAATAAATTCTTGTTTATTGAAGTTTATTGTAATACATTAAAGAAATTTGACTACATGTACATACAGAAAATAACCTTTCAGATAAGTTTATTTGCTGCAAAAGTCAGTTAAGAAAATTTGCCGTCGGCATACTCAAAATTGCCATCGGTCGGCCCTTTCACCGACGGCAATTTGGTTTTTTAATTGCCGTTGGTGATAAATTCTTAAGTTCGAGCCCTGTGGTATTGAAAACGACTATATTTATATTTCAGTTTGATACTGGACTACTGTGAGGGGGTGCACATGCTACAGGAAGCGGGGGTGGAGATGGAGGAAGGGGACGATCTTAGCACACCTGCGGAGAAACTTCTCGGCAGACTCATCAAAGCAAAGGTAAAAAATATTATTCAAAACATCTCTAACAGTTCAGCTTAGTCAGTGGGTAGGGCCTCCACGAGTTCAAAATACTGAACTCGAGTACTTGAGGGTCAAACTCGACCCGGACCTGGGTACCCAACACAGATGATAATGAGATTAACGAATAAAGTAAAATAACATCATGCATCTTAATTCCAGTGCAGAACATGGATGGCAAATCATGTCATTGTATTGCATTACCCTCCATGTTTCATAGCCCAATAATGTAACTGGCAGCAAGCCTATGGCATAATGATGTTAAAAATATAGTTAAATGAGAGTGCTGTTCCTTGCACGGGTACTCGAGGCCTGTGAACAGACTCGAGTCTGTGTGGTCCTTAACCATATGCCTGACGCCATATAACTGTAAATAAAATGTGTTGAGTGCGTTGTTAAATAAAACATTCCTTTCCTTTCCTGTCGGTGGGACCAGAAAATGTATTCTACTACTTGTAAGGGCGGGACGTAGCCCAGTGGTAAAGTGCTCGCTTGATGCTCAGTCGGTTCAGGATCGATCCCCGTTGGTGGACCCATTGGAATATTTTTTGTTTTAGCTAGTGCACCATGACTGGTATAACAAAGGCCATGGTATGTGATATCCTGTCTGTGGGATGGTACATAATAGAAGATCCCTCGCTACTAATAGAAAAATATAGCTGGTTTCCTTTCTAAGACAATATGTAAAAATTACCAAATGTTTGACATCCAGTAGCCAGTGATTAATAAATCAATGTGCTCTAGTGGTGTCATTAAACAAAACAAACTTTTACTAATCTACTTGCATGCTGGGATATGAGAATATTTTCAGTTGATAGTTCGGAAGTTTTAGTTTATTTTATTTTCTGTTGAATCAGTTTGTAGGTTACTAGTAAGGGGTGATAATTGTGAAGAAAAACTAAATTTTGGAATTTGATTACGTCCACTTCAGGGATGATGCATTGGGCCATTTGGGAGATATTTTGTATAGAAAGTTGGTATCTAGCATGAAAATAACCCCCCACCCCGCGCAAAAAACGAATCCGCTGTATATGCACTGGGGGACGGTATTTAATTTAAAGCAATAAATAAATGCTGTGGTGAGACCTTGGAATGATTTGGTATAGCATATATTGAATCCAGCACTGGTCATTAATACTCACATTATAGTCGCAGCATAGTATTTGTACCCGTATCTAATTATCTTCATATTTTTTCAAGACCTGCCTCAGTGGCGGCATGGTTAGGCCATCGGTCTACAGGCTGGTAGGTAAAGGGTTCGGATCCCTGTCGAGGCATGGGATTTTTAATCCAGATAGTGACTCCAAACCCTGAGTGAGTGCTCCGCAAGGCTCAATGGGTAGGTGTAAACCACTTGCACCGACCAGTGATCCATAACTGGTTCAACAAAGGCCATGGTTTGTGCTATCCTGCCTGTGGGAAGCACAAATAAAAGATCCCTTGCTGCAGGGCAGCAGCAGTCCTGATATACAACTTTGACCACCTGACAGAATTCCTGTGTCAGAATCTGCACATCAACAACCGATTAGCCTGCCTGGTCAGAGAAGTGATGGAGCTTCCCTACCTGAAGGTGGTCCTTGTGGTGTTTGCCTGCCTGGGTGTGCACTTGATGGAGCCCTTCTACGCGAGGACCATAGCGAAAAGGGGCTATCCATACTCAGCTCCGGGAGTTCTACAAGGGACTACACACAAGCTTGGGTCAGCCCATCAGTGATGACTTCACAGGGTTCATTAAGCCTGAGTACCCTGGGGTGTCTGATGGAAGGAGGAGGTCCTGAACGCTGTGTCTGAATTAGCTGAGGAGCATATGGAGGACGTGAGGAAGCTGACTAACCTAATGTTGCCCCACCTGCAAACTGTCTTGGCCAGGCAGAGGAGGGACTATGGTATTGATGAGGAGGCCTTTCCAATGGACTATCCCGTCGGTGACCAGGCGAGTAACATTGATGAAACCCCCGTGCACAACATTTGCATGGAGAGACAACGTGGCAAGGTGGACTACAGACTGAGAAAGTTAGGCACAAAGTCGATCCTATCTTCCGAATCCAGATAACACTGCCCAGTGGGAAGAGGAGGAGGAAGACTGCGCAGGAGTTTGGAGATGCCCTCATGTCCCACCTGGGAAGGAGGAGCGACCGAACTACACTGGCATATGAGAAATTCCAGCAAAGCCTTGACAAGTCCTTCCCATGCAACTGTAACTGAATGTTTCCAATTTTAAATAAAAATGTTAACAAAGTATCCCAGATGAAAGTATTTATTCATTATTAATCAGGGCATACAAACATCGATACAGCCAGAAAATGCATTTTTGGTGTTAATTTTGTATTTCAATGGGTGGGGGGGTTATTTAAGAAATACATCATTAGGTTTGGTGTCAAAGTGCTTGTATTGATAGTGTTAATCATTTCCCAAATGGACGTCTTCAAATTTTGACTTTGGAATTTACCACCCCATACTAGGTTCCGATTATTATATTTTATGTTTTTCATTTGATCAGTTTGTAGGTTCTGATTATTATATTTTATGTTTTTCATTTGATCAGTTTGTAGGTTCCGATTATTATATTTTATGTTTTTCATTTGATCAGTTTGTGGGTTCCGATTATTATATTTTATGTTTTTCATTTAATCAGTTTGTGGGTTCCGATTATTATATTTTATGTTTTTCATTTGATCAGTTTGTGGGTTCCGATTATTATATTTTATGTTTTTCATTTAAACAGTTTGTAAGTTCCGATTATTATATTTTATGTTTTTCATTTAATCAGTTTGTAGGTTCCGATTATTATATTTTATGTTTTTCATTTAATCAGTTTGTCGTTTTGTGTTTTCAGTACGACACTGATTTCTTCATCCTCGACAAGTTTCCGCTGTCAGTTCGACCTTTCTACACAATGCCGGACCCAGAAAATGAAGTAAGTCTGCCATTTTAAAAAATTTGCTGGGGTATCGTTGAACAAATATGGCATTCCTTTCCAGTGTTTCTGCCATAAAGAAAATTTTGAGTATGGCGCTACGGTATTGAATGCATCCACAGTCAACAGGGGGTATGGGAGGGTGCCTCCCCCAGAAAGAAATGGGTTAAGTTTAGGTCTAGGTTTTAAAAAATCATACAGTAATGATAAGAGTAATTAATTTCGTCAAAAGGTTAACTTACAAGAAATAATTTTATCAGACAGAAAATAGTTTTCGTTTTTCAATGGAAAATTCTTTGGTTTTCGGCAAGTATTTTTACTTGACAACAATTACGGCATGTCGTGGTCATTGTCAAGGATAGATAGCTGATTGTGACAGCTAATTTGATAATACATTTGATCGTTTTACAGTGTTCGAGATTAATGATATCCCAGGGATTTACCAGAATTTAATTTTGGATACCAGACTTCAATAACCCAGTATCCCACTGGGATACGTATAATGTTGTGGGGTTTTTAATCCTGCATTTTTATGTTTTGCTGAAACTGTGAAAGTTGTCATTTACTGGTGAAGTTGAGTAACAGTGTCGTCCACATTTGTTACGATGTTATTTTATGAATTTCATTCAAGTGGTATACTAAATTATCAGGTGGGATACCAGATTTTGAAATGTTAGTATCCAACTGGGATAATGGCCAAATTTTTAATCTCGAACACTTTTACCAACAATGAAAATCACCAAATATTGGGAATCATGGACATAAATACTGGACAGCTGGCCACAAATTTCTGTAAGTAAACGCAACTTTTTTTTTCTTTTTTGTCTAATTTTAATCCACATTAACTGATCTAAAATATTAGAAAAATTTGAAAATCCACAAAAACAATACTTACCGATTCAGATATGAACTTTTATTTTATGATTTATAATAGATATAAGTGAATATATGTGAGTAAAAATTATAAACTTGCACCCGCTCAACATGGTTTTTGTCCAAAATTAATCCAGTAGTGTAAAGACTAATCTAATTGTGATCTAATGTATTTTTTGTTTTTGTTCAGAAATGGTCGAACTCGTATGACATGTTTATGCGGGGTGAGGAGATTCTTTCTGGAGCCCAGAGAATCCACGACTCAGCGTTTCTACTGGAGAGAGCCAAGTTACACGAAATAGGTACTAAACTTGTTACATGTTAACCGGAGAGAGAGCCAAGTGACACGAAATAGGTACTAAACTTGTTACATGTTAACCGGAGAGAGAGCCAAGTGACACGAAATAGGTACTAAACTTGTTACATGTTAACCGGAGAGAGAGCCAAGTGACACGAAATAGGTACTAAACTTGTTACATGTTAACTAGAGAGAGAGCCAAGTGACACGAAATAGGTACTAAACTTGTTACGTGTTAACCGGAGAGAGAGCCAAGTTACACGAAATAGGTACTAAACTTGTTACGTGTTAACCGGAGAGAGAGCCAAGTTACACGAAATAGGTACTAAACTTGTTACATGTTAACCGGAGAGAGAGCCAAGTGACACGAAATAGGTACTAAACTTGTTACGTGTTAACAGGAGAGAGAGCCAAGTGACACGAAATAGGTACTAAACTTGTTACCTGTTAACAGGAGAGAGAGCCAAGTGACACGAAATAGGTACTAAACTTGTTACGTGTTAACAGGAGAGAGAGCCAAGTGACACGAAATAGGTACTAAACTTGTTACGTGTTAACCGGAGAGAGAGCCAAGTGACACGAAATAGGTACTAAACTTGTTACCTGTTAACAGGAGAGAGAGCCAAGTGACACGAAATAGGTACTAAACTTGTTACGTGTTAACAGGAGAGAGAGCCAAGTGACACGAAATAGGTACTAAACTTGTTACGTGTTAACCGGAGAGAGAGCCAAGTGACACGAAATAGGTACTAAACTTGTTACGTGTTAACTGGAGAGAGCCAAGTTACACGAAATAGGTACTAAACTTGTTACGTGTTAACCGGAGAGAGCCAAGTTACACGAAATAGGTACTAAACTTGTTACGTGTTAACCGGAGAGAGAGCCAAGTGACACGAAATAGGTACTAAACTTGTTACATGTTAACAGGAGAGAGAGCCAAGTGACATGATGTTAACCGGAGAGTGAGCCAAGTTACACGAAATAGGTACTAAACTTGTTACGTGTTAACAGGAGAGAGAGCCAAGTGACACGAAATAGGTACTAAACTTGTTACGTGTTAACAGGAGAGAGAGCCAAGTGACACGAAATAGGTACTAAACTTGTTACGTGTTAACAGGAGAGAGAGCCAAGTGACACGAAATAGGTACTAAACTTGTTACGTGTTAACCGGAGAGAGAGCCAAGTGACACGAAATAGGTACTAAACTTGTTACGTGTTAACAGGAGAGAGAGCCAAGTGACACGAAATAGGTACTAAACTTGTTACGTGTTAACAGGAGAGAGAGCCAAGTGACACGAAATAGGTACTAAACTTGTTACGTGTTAACAGGAGAGAGAGCCAAGTGACACGAAATAGGTACTAAACTTGTTACGTGTTAACCGGAGAGAGAGCCAAGTGACACGAAATAGGTACTAAACTTGTTACGTGTTAACCGGAGAGAGAGCCAAGTGACACGAAATAGGTACTAAACTTGTTACGTGTTAACCGGAGAGAGAGCCAAGTGACACGAAATAGGTACTAAACTTGTTACGTGTTAACCGGAGAGAGAGCCAAGTGACACGAAATAGGTACTAAACTTGTTACGTGTTAACCGGAGAGAGAGCCAAGTGACACGAAATAGGTACTAAACTTGTTACGTGTTAACCGGAGAGAGAGCCAAGTGACACGAAATAGGTACTAAACTTGTTACGTGTTAACCGGAGAGAGAGCCAAGTGACACGAAATAGGTACTAAACTTGTTACGTGTTAACCGGAGAGAGAGCCAAGTGACACGAAATAGGTACTAAACTTGTTACGTGTTAACCGGAGAGAGAGCCAAGTGACACGAAATAGGTACTAAACTTGTTACGTGTTAACCGGAGAGAGAGCCAAGTGACACGAAATAGGTACTAAACTTGTTACGTGTTAACAGGAGAGAGAGCCAAGTGACACGAAATAGGTACTAAACTTGTTACGTGTTAACCGGAGAGAGAGCCAAGTGACACGAAATAGGTACTAAACTTGTTACGTGTTAACCGGAGAGAGAGCCAAGTGACACGAAATAGGTACTAAACTTGTTACGTGTTAACCAGAGAGAGCCAAGTGACACGAAATAGGTACTAAACTTGTTACATGTTAACCGGAGAGAGAGTTACATGAAATAGGTACTAGTTAACCGGAGAGAGAGCCAAGAGAGCCAAGTGACTACGTTACGTGTTAACCGGAGAGAGCCAAGTGACACGAAATAGGTACTAAACTTGTTACGTGTTAACCGGAGAGAGAGCCAAGTGACACGAAATAGGTACTAAACTTGTTACGTGTTAACCGGAGAGAGAGCCAAGTGACACGAAATAGGTACTAAACTTGTTACGTGTTAACCGGAGAGAGAGCCAAGTGACACGAAATAGGTACTAAACTTGTTACGTGTTAACCGGAGAGAGAGCCAAGTGACACGAAATAGGTACTAAACTTGTTACGTGTTAACCGGAGAGAGAGCCAAGTGACACGAAATAGGTACTAAACTTGTTACGTGTTAACCGGAGAGAGAGCCAAGTGACACGAGCCACACGAAATAGGTAGTTACGTGTTAACCGGAGAGAGAGCCAAGTGACACGAAATAGGTACTAAACTTGTTACGTGTTAACCGGAGAGAGAGCCAAGTGACACGAAATAGGTACTAAACTTGTTACGTGTTAACCGGAGAGAGAGCCAAGTTACACAATGTTAACCGGAGAGAGCCAAGTGACACGAAATAGGTACTAAACTTGTTACATGTTAACCGGAGAGAGAGCCAAGTGACACGAAATAGGTACTAAACTTGTTACGTGTTAACTGGAGAGAGAGCCAAGTGACACGAAATAGGTACTAAACTTGTTACGTGTTAACCGGAGAGAGAGCCAAGTTACACGAAATAGGTACTAAACTTGTTACGTGTTAACCGGAGAGAGAGCCAAGTGACACGAAATAGGTACTAAACTTGTTACGTGTTAACCGGAGAGAGAGCCAAGTGACACGAAATAGGTACTAAACTTGTTACGTGTTAACTGGAGAGAGAGCCAAGTTACACAAAACCGGAGAGAGAGCCAAGTGACACGAAATAGGTACTAAACTTGTTACGTGTTAACCGGAGAGAGAGCCAAGTGACACGAAATAGGTACTAAACTTGTTACGTGTTAACCGGAGACCGGAGAGAGAGCCAAGTGACACGAAATAGGTACTAAACTTGTTACGTGTTAACCGGAGAGAGAGCCAAGTTACACGAAATAGGTACTAAACTTGTTACGTGTTAACCGGAGAGAGAGCCAAGTGACACGAAATAGGTACTAAACTTGTTACGTGTTAACAGGAGAGAGAGCCAAGTGACACGAAATAGGTACTAAACTTGTTACCTGTTAACAGGAGAGAGAGCCAAGTGACACGAAATAGGTACTAAACTTGTTACGTGTTAACAGGAGAGAGAGCCAAGTGACACGAAATAGGTACTAAACTTGTTACGTGTTAACCGGAGAGAGAGCCAAGTGACACGAAATAGGTACTAAACTTGTTACCTGTTAACAGGAGAGAGAGCCAAGTGACACGAAATAGGTACTAAACTTGTTACGTGTTAACAGGAGAGAGAGCCAAGTGACACGAAATAGGTACTAAACTTGTTACGTGTTAACCGGAGAGAGAGCCAAGTGACACGAAATAGGTACTAAACTTGTTACGTGTTAACTGGAGAGAGCCAAGTTACACGAAATAGGTACTAAACTTGTTACGTGTTAACCGGAGAGAGCCAAGTGACACGAAATAGGTACTAAACTTGTTACGTGTTAACCGGAGAGAGCCAAGTGACACGAAATAGGTACTAAACTTGTTACATGTTAACAGGAGAGAGAGCCAAGTGACACGATGTTAACCGGAGAGAGAGCCAAGTTACACGAAATAGGTACTAAACTTGTTACGTGTTAACAGGAGAGAGAGCCAAGTGACACGAAATAGGTACTAAACTTGTTACGTGTTAACAGGAGAGAGAGCCAAGTGACACGAAATAGGTACTAAACTTGTTACGTGTTAACAGGAGAGAGAGCCAAGTGACACGAAATAGGTACTAAACTTGTTACGTGTTAACCGGAGAGAGAGCCAAGTGACACGAAATAGGTACTAAACTTGTTACGTGTTAACAGGAGAGAGAGCCAAGTGACACGAAATAGGTACTAAACTTGTTACGTGTTAACAGGTACTAAACTTGTTACGTGTTAACAGGAGAGAGAGCCAAGTGACACGAAATAGGTACTAAACTTGTTACGTGTTAACAGGAGAGAGAGCCAAGTGACACGAAATAGGTACTAAACTTGTTACGTGTTAACCGGAGAGAGAGCCAAGTGACACGAAATAGGTACTAAACTTGTTACGTGTTAACCGGAGAGAGAGGCCAAGTGACACGAAATAGGTACTAAACTTGTTACGTGTTAACCGGAGAGAGAGCCAAGTGACACGAAATAGGTACTAAACTTGTTACGTGTTAACCGGAGAGAGGGCCAAGTGACACGAAATAGGTACTAAACTTGTTACGTGTTAACCGGAGAGAGAGCCAAGTGACACGAAATAGGTACTAAACTTGTTACGTGTTAACCGGAGAGAGGGCCAAGTGACACGAAATAGGTACTAAACTTGTTACGTGTTAACCGGAGAGAGGGCCAAGTGACACGAAATAGGTACTAAACTTGTTACGTGTTAACCGGAGAGAGAGCCAAGTGACACGAAATAGGTACTAAACTTGTTACGTGTTAACCGGAGAGAGAGCCAAGTGACACGAAATAGGTACTAAACTTGTTACGTGTTAACCGGAGAGAGGGCCAAGTGACACGAAATAGGTACTAAACTTGTTACGTGTTAACCGGAGAGAGAGCCAAGTGACACGAAATAGGTACTAAACTTGTTACGTGTTAACCGGAGAGAGAGCCAAGTGACACGAAATAGGTACTAAACTTGTTACGTGTTAACCGGAGAGAGAGCCAAGTGACACGAAATAGGTACTAAACTTGTTACGTGTTAACCGGAGAGAGAGCCAAGTGACACGAAATAGGTACTAAACTTGTTACGTGTTAACCGGAGAGAGAGCCAAGTGACACGAAATAGGTACTAAACTTGTTACGTGTTAACCGGAGAGAGAGCCAAGTGACACGAAATAGGTACTAAACTTGTTACGTGTTAACCGGAGAGAGAGCCAAGTGACACGAAATAGGTACTAAACTTGTTACGTGTTAACCGGAGAGAGAGCCAAGTGACACGAAATAGGTACTAAACTTGTTACGTGTTAACCGGAGAGAGAGCCAAGTTACACGAAATAGGTACTAAACTTGTTACATGTTAACCGGAGAGAGAGCCAAGTGACACGATGTTAACCGGAGAGAGCCAAGTGACACGAAATAGGTACTAAACTTGTTACATGTTAACCGGAGAGAGAGCCAAGTTACACGAAATAGGTACTAAACTTGTTACGTGTTAACAGGAGAGAGAGCCAAGTTACACGAAATAGGTACTAAACTTGTTACGTGTTAACCGGAGAGAGAGCCAAGTTACACGAAATAGGTACTAAACTTGTTACGTGTTAACCGGAGAGAGAGCCAAGTTACACGAAATAGGTACTAAACTTGTTACGTGTTAACAGGAGAGAGAGCCAAGTTACACGAAATGGGTACTAAACTTGTTACGTGTTAACCGGAGAGAGAGCCAAGTGACACGAAATAGGTACTAAACTTGTTACGTGTTAACTGGAGAGAGAGCCAAGTGACACGAAATAGGTACTAAACTTGTTACGTGTTAACCGGAGAGAGAGCCAAGTGACACGAAATAGGTACTAAACTTGTTACGTGTTAACCGGAGAGAGAGCCAAGTGACACGAAATAGGTACTAAACTTGTTACGTGTTAACCGGAGAGAGAGCCAAGTGACACGAAATAGGTACTAAACTTGTTACGTGTTAACCGGAGAGAGAGCCAAGTGACACGAAATAGGTACTAAACTTGTTACGTGTTAACCGGAGAGAGAGCCAAGTGACACGAAATAGGTACTAAACTTGTTACGTGTTAACCGGAGAGAGAGCCAAGTGACACGAAATAGGTACTAAACTTGTTACGTGTTAACCGGAGAGAGAGCCAAGTGACACGAAATAGGTACTAAACTTGTTACGTGTTAACCGGAGAGAGAGCCAAGTGACATGAAATAGGTACTAAACTTGTTACGTGTTAACTGGAGAGAGAGCCAAGTGACATGAAATAGGTACTAAACTTGTTACGTGTTAACTGGAGAGAGAGCCAAGTGACACGAAATAGGTACTAAACTTGTTACGTGTTAACTGGAGAGAGAGCCAAGTGACATGAAATACGTACTAAACTTGTTACGTGTTAACCGGAGAGAGAGCCAAGTTACACGAAATAGGTACTAAACTTGTTACGTGTTAACCGGAGAGAGAGCCAAGTGACACGAAATAGGTACTAAACTTGTTACGTGTTAACTGGAGAGAGAGCCAAGTTACACAATGTTAACCGGAGAGAGCCAAGTGACACGAAATAGGTACTAAACTTGTTACATGTTAACCGGAGAGAGAGCCAAGTGACACGAAATAGGTACTAAACTTGTTACGTGTTAACCGGAGAGAGAGCCAAGTTACACGAAATAGGTACTAAACTTGTTACGTGTAAACCGGAGAGAGAGCCAAGTTACACGAAATAGGTACTAAACTTGTTACGTGTTAACCGGAGAGAGAGCCAAGTTACACGAAATAGGTACTAAACTTGTTACGTGTTAACAGGAGAGAGAGCCAAGTGACACGAAATAGGTACTAAACTTGTTACGTGTTAACAGGAGAGAGAGCCAAGTGACACGAAATAGGTACTAAACTTGTTACATGTTAACTGGAGAGAGAGCCAAGTTACAAATATATATGCTCAAAATATTCAGGCCCAAATTAATTATTATTATTATTATTATTATTTTTTTTTTTTTTAAATTCATAGAATACCTGTTTACATTTGTTATCTGTCCCAACCACAAACAAACTCAGTAGTATGCAACAAAACACCAATTATTACATGAAATATTTTCGCCAAATTAAAATAAAATTCTCCAAGTGTTCCTAATGCTTGTAGTAGCCCAAACCGGTTTTTATCTCATGTTCTTTGTGTAATTTTGTTTAGTTTTTTTAACAGTCTAAATACGCCAATCTTCTGTTTTCAGATATTGACAAAATAAAAGGATACATTGATGCGTTCAAGTACGGTGCACCGCCCCATGCTGGTGGAGGAATTGGTACGTAACAAAATAAATATTTCTTCATTCCTCTCCTCTCTCTCTCTTCTCTCCCCCCCCCCCCCCCCCCCCCCCCCCCCCCCCCCCCCCGACAAACAATCATCTGTGGCCATTTTTAAGTGTGTATCCAAGGAAGTGGCTTAGGGGGAGGAGGAGGAGGTGGTTTTCGCAAATCTCCTCAGAACTTTAAAGTGTTTTGAAAATTTTGTGTATCCAAGGGCTCCACAACTGGTATAACAAAGGCTGTGGTATGTACTATCCTGTCTGTGGGATGGTGCATATAAAAGATCCCTTGCTGCTAATCGAAAAGAGTAGCCCATGAAGTGGCAACAGCAGATTTCCTCCGTCAGTATATGTGTGGTCCTTAACCATATGTCTGATTCCATATAACGTAAATAAAAAGTGTTGAGTGCATCGTTAAATAAAACATTTCCTTCCTTGTATCCAAGGGAGTGACTTGGGGGGGAGGTGGAGGTGGTTGTTTTTGTCTCCCCTTTATGTAGTAAAAAGACAACATATAGGTACTACTCTTCCCATGGTGACTGCGTCAGTGTTTTCATTTACATCAGTTTGTGATGTATGTCACAAACTGCAAGTTCTAGGTCAATGAAACTTGGTTTGTAGTTGCACCTATGAATGTTCAACACGGTGCAGCGAAATTCCACAAAATTTTTTTAATTTGGGGGATGTAATATTTTGGTCAGCTGGACATTTGGGGGTGGGGGAATTGCCATGTATTATACAATGTATGTCACTACTTTGGAATCATTTCTTTAAATTTATAAAATTAATTTTAAATATTAATTTGTTAATTATATATTTTGAATTGAATTGAGATGATCATCTATGGATGTAGTTATGAGCATCACAATATAATTCTATTTATAGTAGCACCTCCTTAGAAACATTGCCACAGCATTCTGTTTATAGTAGCACCTCCTTAGAAACATCACTACAGCATTCTATTTATAGTAACACTCCTTAGAAACATCACCACAGCATTCTGTTTATAGTAACACTCCTTAGAAACATCACCACAGCATTCTACTTATAGCACCTCCTTAGAAACATCACCACAGCATACAATTTTATAGCAGCACCTCCTTAGAAACATCACCACAGCATTCTATTTATAGTAGCATCTCCTTAGAAACATTTACAGCATTCTATTTATAGTAACACCTCCTTAGAAACATCACCACAGCATTCTATTTATGGTAACACGCATTCTATTTATGGTAACACTTCCTTAGAAACATCACCACAGCATTCTATTTATAGTAACATTCTATTTATAGTAGCACTTAGAAACACCACCACAGCATTCTATTTATAGTAACACTCCTTCGAAACCACCTGTATCTGCTGCTTATTTTGATGATGTTGTTTTTCAGGAATGGAGCGGGTCATGATGCTCTATCTTGGCCTTGACAACGTGAGAAAGACGTCCATGTTTCCACGTGACCCCAAGAGACTGACGCCATAACCAACTATTAAATCTTCCCGCCTACCCTGCCGTTGTATCTCAGTAACATGGCAACGACTGCAACTGGAAGAATTCCTATTTAAAACTGTCTGATAAATATAATCATTGCTAAACATTTGTTATTATAATCGATATAGGGTTTGAAATAGCAGTCTGCGAGAAGCCAAAAGCAGTCGATTATTTTTAGACTTAGCAGGTGCAATAGAAATTCACTTGCTAAAAGTATTTATAAACACTCTTTAGAAAATTACAGGTACGGTTTCAAGAGAGATATGCATGTAAGATTAATTTTAAAATTACAGGTAAGGTTTCATGAGAGATATGCATGTAAGATTATTTTTAAAATCACAGGTAATGTTTCAAGAGAGATATGCATGTACAGTTATTTCAGCTGTTATTTAGCTCGTGTTTCTGTTACCTTCTCATTCCATACTGCTGCAGAACACATCTCAGAGTTTAATTAAATTTTGTCCCAAGCTCTTCCCTTGCCCCGCTCTGTGCTCCGTTCTATGAAGCAATCTTAGCGTTAAGATCCTCCTAAGTGCGTAACTACTTCGTGTACTTCACGTGGTCTTAGCGTTAAGTTAGTTGATGTGGAACAGAACCCTGTCTTATTTTTAGCTGGACCTATTTCTTTTGACCTGCTATTTAAAAATAATAAATAGCAGGCCACATTTATAAAGTTAGAGTTAAAGTTTGTTTTGTTTAACTGCACCACTAGAGCACATTTTACTTATTAATAATCGGCTATTGGATGTCAAACATTTGGTACTTTTGACATAGTCTTAGAGAGGAAACCTGCTACATTTTTCCACAAGTAGCTAGGGATCTTTTATATGCACCATCCCACAGACAGGATAGCACATACCACAACTTTTGATATACAGTGAAACTCATCTAAACCGGATACCCTCAGGACAAGATAAAAAGTCTGGTTTTAAGAGGTCTCCAGTTGTCTTTTGTACCTATATTTAAAAAGGGCCCTAGAAAAACATCCGGTTTTGAGGGAATTCCAGTTTACAGGGGGTCTGGTTTTGAGGGAATTCCAGTTTACAGGGGTCCAGTTTTGAGAGGTTTCACTGTACCAGTTGTTGTGCACATGCTGGAATGTTCGGCCAACGACTGTGATCAACATTTGACCAACTGCGCGTCAGGCAAGAGCTTTACCACTCGGCTGCGTTCCACCCCCATTTACAAACAGATGCAACATTAGAAAATATCACAACGCAGACCTGCTTGTTATATAAATACAGATTATAGAAGAGGGACAGTTAGTGATTCTCTAGGGATTGATTACAATCATAGACACTTTATTTATGTTTGTATTTTCTGTTCTATCACACAAACTGTAACTCTGGATGAAATCGGTCTAAACTGGCATATTTCATTTGTCGGACCGGCCTCTGTGGCGTCGTGGCAGGCCATCGGTCTACAGGCTGGTAGGTACTGGGTTCAGATCCCAGTCGAGGCATGGGATTTTTTATCCAGATACCGACTCCAAACCCTGAGTGAGTGCTCCGCAAGGCTCAATGGGTAGGTGTAAACCACTTGCACCGACCAGTGATCCATAACTGGTTCAACAAAGGCCATGGTTTGTGCTATCCTGCCTGTGGGAAGCGCAAATAAAAGATCCCTTGCTGCCTGTCGTAAAAAGAGTAGCCTATGTGGCGACAGCGGGTTTCCTCTAAAAACAGTGTCAGAATGACCATATGTTTGACGTCCAATAGCCGATGATAAGATGAAAAATCAATGTGCTCTAGCGGCGTCGTTAAATAAAACAAACTTTACTTTACTTTTATTTCATTTGTCCCAAATGAATTGGGTTTACACAGAGTCCACTGTGTATATAAAACTGAATCCTAGCTTGCATGATGGAATTGGTGTAAATAAGCTCAGGTTTGTTTTGCTGTGTAGGTAAAGAAAGTAGATACTGAAGAGATTTACAGTTGTATTTTCTGTTCACTAAATTGCAAGAACCGTAACTCTGGACGAAATCCATCTAAACTGGTGGCATGTTTCATTGGTCCCAAGTGAATTCATTGTATATATAAAAATCAGAATTGATTAACTGTAATAATTGTTCCGAGTTTGCATGATGGAATTGATGTATATACATGTGTGAATTGATGTATATACATGTGTACGTACGGGTTTGGGTTGGTTTTTCTGTGTATGTAAAGAAAAGAGCTATTGAAGAGCGATTTGTATGTTCTCTCTTTCCCGGTGAACATGACAATAAAAAGTTTTAAAGTTTGTTTTGTTTAACACCACCACTAAAGCACATTGATATATTAATCATCTACTATTGGATGTCAAACATTTGGTAATTCTGACAGTCTTAGAGAGGAAACCTGCTACATTTTTCAGTTAGTAGCAAGGGATATTTTATATGGAAACTATGGAATGTGTTTCGGTGTGTTGATAAACAGACTTGAACATTCTTTACTATGATGTCTGTGGTCAAAACGTACGTTTTAATATTTCAGGTTCCCCTACTTTTTGTGAAGAGTATATTTCAAAGAAAATAAATATTTCATGTGTGTGTTCAGAACAGTGTTCTTGAACCTTAATTGGATACAAGTAGAAAAGTAAACTGGCTCCCACAGAGATCTTAATGGAAGGTGTAAGGTCACTACACAATAGGTCCCTAATAATTGAAAACTTTCTCAAGTTTACATAATTAGGATTGTAAAATCGAAAGTTGAATATTTGATATGGGTTGGTATATGTTAACTTATGAAGAGGCATTTATATAGAGTTATGATGCCAGTTTGCCCATCCAATGCACTTGATTAAATATTGGGCGGGACGTACTCCAGTGGAAAAGGTTCACTTGATGCACAGTCAGTTTGGGATCGATCCCAGTCAATTGCGCTATTTCTCACTCAAGCTAGTGCACCACAACTGGTACATCAAAGGCCGTGGTATGTGCTATCCTGTCATATGGTGCATATATCCCTTGCTGCTAATCAAAAAGATTAGCCTATGAAGTGGTGACAGGAGGTTTCCTCCCTAAACATGTGGTCCTAAACCATATGTCCAACACCATATAACATTAAATAAAATGTGTTGAGTACATTGTTAAATAAAAAAAATTCTTTTAGTTGGTAGTATTGTAATGGGGATAAAAATGTTACGTCGATGAACTAACATATTGCAACATTCATTTTATTTGTTAAATTGACAACAGAAAATATGGAATGAAAATATTTTATTCTTATTCTTCTTTGACATGTATACACAAAATAAACAACTATTTTATGAGAATGGGTTTTAATTTGATCTTTTAAATTATATAATGTTATCAGCTGCTATATTTTGTTTTTTGGATTTCTCACCTATTTTATCAGTCAATCTTCTATTTGATATATAATCTATATATATATATATATATATTTGATTACTTGTAAAGAAAATAAATAATTTCTAATACTAAGATCACAATATTGTTCTTGTATTTGGTTATTTACACTCCATTAGGCAAACAAATAGCTTATAATACTAGTTATCATTTACACGCCATCAGGCCCATGTTCAGTGACATCACCATCTGCAAACTGCTTGACTGATCACTGATATGGTTTTACGTGATGCTCTTGAATCAGTATGGGTGAAACTGGCCCATTAATTATGTCATTAACCTTGTACATGACATGCAAATACAAATTACAATGACGGTAATAAATATTAATACTGTTATTCACACATGATAGTGTTAAAACCGGCACTGCAAGGACAGGAAAGATCATTTATGAAGCCAGACTGCACCAG
Source organism: Gigantopelta aegis (assembly GCF_016097555.1). NCBI lineage: Eukaryota > Metazoa > Mollusca > Gastropoda > Neomphalida > Peltospiridae > Gigantopelta > Gigantopelta aegis. The sequence goes on along the minus strand of NC_054709.1, from coordinate 30,183,417 downwards.
CTAAGTTTTTCATGCCGTTTAAACATGACCAGAAAGAATGTTTTATTTAACGACGCACTCAACACATTTTATTTACGGTTATGTGGCATCAGACATATGGTTAAGGACCACACAGATTTTGAGAGGAAACCCGCTGTCGCCACTACATGGGCTACTCTTCCGATTGGCAGCAAGGGATCTTTTATTTGCGCTTCCCACAGGCAGGATAGCACAAACCATGGCCTTTGTTGAACCAGTTATGGATCACTGGTCGGTGCAAGTGGTTTACACCTACCCATTGAGCCTTGCGGAGCACTCACTCGGGGTTTGGAGTCGGCATCTGGATTAAAAATCCCATGCCTCGACTGGGATCTGAACCCAGTACCTACCAACCTGTAGTACAATGGCTTAACCACTGCGCCACCGAGGCCAGTAGTAGGTTTTATCAACTCACTGGGTAGGGGTAAGGCGACTACACCCTCTTCTCTCACACCAACCACCAACAATTAACCTCTAACCCAATGCCCTGGACAGCATGCTTGAACCTTACTTGGATATAAGCACGAAAATAAGTTCAAATGAATGTTTAAACATAAATTACACAAAGTACTATCAGTACAGTGATGTGAATGAATAACCAATTATTACCCATATGGTTGACAATATATATATGGTTGACATGTATATATCAAATACAACCTTGCCAAAGCGTCAACCAAACGAGTTGAGCGATATAAATTAAGATTGATTATGAGTAATAAATAGCATATTAAACTTGCTACCATTTAGTATCATGTTTATGTCACTTGTTAAAAAAAGTTTCGCTGAAGCTCGTGACAGTTGAAAATTATGTCACTTGGGACATAAACATGATTTGAAATCATTGAGCATCCAATAAGTATCGGTGGGAATTGTTCACTTGATAAACATGTTGTAACCTATAGGTCACCAGATTTACATGTATGGTGACCGGTGTATGGGGTTCCAGGCACTGCTTATTTCCGTGTCTGAATTTTTCATAATACACTGGTAGATGGGCCTTTAAGCTGGTCTAGTTTCAAAATATTAATTAATACAGGCTTTCAAGCAAGATTTTGTGAAAAATAAGGGCTTTTTTTAGGGCAAAATTCTTAAAAAATAAGGGCTAATTTAAGGAATTTTTTGACAAAAATAAGGACTGAAATTCAATAATCAATATAAAAGAAAAACATTCTGTACTCACCTCCAGGGAGAACATAAATACAAAAGCTAATTACCAACTCAGAAGATCATGCCAATGGTCATCAACAGCGATATTCAGCATATCAATACAACCAGATTAAAGTAATCTGATATGGTGCAAATCCATGCTGAATATGATGCTGATAACCACCAAGATGTCTTCTGAGAAATACATTAATTCAACATATTCATTATCTGAAAGTATACTAAGGCTAGATTTAATTAATTCCAACACTTATTTTATGTTGCATTTATCAAAAAATTTCAAAATTTAGGATTTTCACACAAAAAATTAGGGCTTTTTAGGATTTTGAAGCTTTAATAAGGAATATTAGGGCTGCTGTCAAAAAATAAGGAAAATTAGGAAAATAAGGGCCCGCTTGCAAGCCTGTTAACAGTCTAGTACACACAGTTCACACACAGTTCACACACACAGTTCTTTGAATAGTTTGCAAATATAGAATATCGTTGAATCCAGGACTGATGGTTTTACTTTGTGCTGCAACGTCTACCAACAATACAGATGCACAATTCTATTGTCTCCATGTGTAGATTCAAAAGTTGATCGATGCTGAGACTTCTGGGTACAGCTCAAAGAAAGCCTGAAAAGAGAAGCCAACAGATTATTAAAGGGTAGATCTAACAAAAATTGTCATTTAAGACCACAATTCAGAGTGCATTTCTACTTAAATTAGGGGATCAGGTTTTCTGTGGTAGAGTAGGTACTGAGAATGATCAAGAAGAAAGGAAGGAAATGTTTTATTAACGACACACTCAACACATCCATGGACATATGGGTAAGTACCACACAGGTATTGAGAGAGGAAACCCGATGTCGCCACTTCATGGGCTACTCTTTTCGATTAGCAGCAAGGGATCTTTTATATGCACCATCCCACAGACAGGATAGTACATACCACGGCCTCTGTAACACCAGTTGCAGTGCCAATGACAATACACATTATAATTGTGATGTGAATTGCTGTAGATTAGGGGCATTACCAATGGCAACTTACTGCCACTGTATAAACATTATTGCCGCTAGGAGATACTTCTTTATTTTTATATTTGTTGCAAATATTACCGATTTAAACTTGCTGCATGCAGAATCAAAATTGCCTTAAAGGGACTTTCCTGAGTTTGCAGCCATTGTAAGATGTTTGTGATAACAAAGCCTTGTTGGCGACTACTATTTCATACTAAATACATTTTCTTGTTTAGAATACCAGTGTCTGTATATCGAATGTGTTTGCTGTCGTATACTAATGTTTTTAGCGCTCAGTTTTTTACTTTAATTTGTGATGTATATTATTTCGTACATATGAAATTATTGGGAGGTAAAATCCGGTTTGGGCTACTACAAGCATTAGGACAACAACAAACACTTTGTAAATACAGACGCTGATATTCTAAAAAAGAAAATGTATTTAATTTGTATGTTACGTCATCGAAATGGCTCTATTGGTCGGAAACACTTTACAATGGTTGTAAACTCAGGACTGTCCCTTTAAGTGAACAATTTGTCCGAGGCAGGAAACATTTAAAAAATGATGTCGGTACATGTAGCTGTAGTCCTTCCCAGCCTCCATGTACATTGGGTTTTTGTAAATAATTTCAGTTTAATTTGACGTAATAAGAAAAGTAAAAGTGGTTTGAAAATAAAAATAAAAAACCCACCTATTATTATGTGCAATTTAGAAAACAATCGGCTTAGATATAAATAACCTAGGGCGTTCCCTGTGGGAAGAAAGAAGTTTGTTTTGTTTAACAACACCACTAGAGCCCATTGATTTATTAATCATTGAATATTAGCTATTGGTAATTTTGACATAGTCTCAGAAAGAAAAGCTACTAAATTGTTAAATTAGCAGCAAGGGATCTTTTATATGCAACATCCCACAGACAGGATAGCACATACCACAGCCTTTGATATACCAGTCGTGATGCACTGGCTGGAACGAGAAATAGCCCAATGGCAACACTGATGAGGATCAATCCCAGACCGACTGCACATCAAGCAAGCACTTTACCACTGAGCTATGTTCCACCCACCCCCCGTTGGAAGGACTATAACTGTGAAGTTCGAGCCGAGTATTTGTGGTCTAACGTAAGTCTACCTTGAACAGAGTGAGCGCCTGGTGCACGCTGGACGTACAACACATCTCGCGGATCGAGTGCATGCTCAGCTGAGGTCCGCCCACGTCGATCGTCTTCATCCCGAGTTTCGCGGACATGATTGGCCCGATCGTGGACCCACAGGCCGAGTCGTTCCTCACCACTACCTCCTGGAACACACAAAACGTTCACAGTGCATTCCACATAATGGCTTGTCGGCTAATAGAATATTACAGCTATTATACAGCTAATAGAATATTACAACTATTATACAGCTAATAGAATATTACAGCTATTATACAGCTAATAGAATATTACAGCTATTATACAGCTAATAGAATTATATAGCTATTATACAGCTAATAGAATATTACAGCTATTATACAGCTAATAGAATATTACAGCTAATAGAATAGTCACATTGACTGAATCTGAAGGACGGTATCAAATATTTGAATACTAAAAAATGGCTGTAAATACCTCATGAAATGTACCCTAGTTTCAGTAGATGCCAATTAATTTTCAGCTGGTTTGTAACCGTCACTAATCAAAATTTACAAAACAAAAGTATTGCCTGCTTCAAGATTTCAAACTAGTGCACCATCTACCTTGCAGAAGATGGATGAAAGATACCGATATGGATGAAAGATACCGATATGGATGGATGATATCGATATGGATGGATGATATCGATTTGGGGTGATGATATCAATATGGATGAGTGATATCAATATGGATGGAAGATATCGATATGGATGGGTGATATCGATATGGATGGGCGATACCGATACGGATGGGCGATATCGATATGGATGGGTGATATCAATATGGATGGACGATATCGACAGGGGTGCACAAATGTGAAATTGTGATAGTTGCCCGGTGGGTAACCAGTAGCTGAAGTTTGGTTGCCCAACATCATCTCTTGGTTGCCCACATACTAGTATTTCATAAAAAGTTTTATGAATATAATTTTGAACTGTCTTTAAAATGAAACTGAAATTTCAAATGTTTTTATTATTATCATTACTTATTAGTTTTTATTTTTATTTCTTTTTTAACATTATTTATCTACAGCTCATCTTCGCTTAGGCTGAAAGAAAGTTTGTTTTGTTTAACGACACCACTGGAGCACATTGATTAATTAATCATCGGCTATTGGATGTCAAACATTTGGTAATTCTGACTCGTAGTCATCAGAGGAAACCCGCTACATTTTTCCTAATGCAGCAAGGGATCTTTTATATGCACTTTCCCACAGACAGGAAGGCACATACCACAGCCTTTGTCCAGTTGTTGTGCACTGGTTGGAACGAGAGAAAAAACCAATAAGCTGAGGCGGTTCGATCTTGCTTGGGCTGTCACAGTCATAATACTTTGATGAACTCAGGGCTCATCCAGGATTAAAAATACCTGTAGCCAAAAAAATTGCCAAATGGGATTTTTATTCGCCATAATGAAAATGTTTTAGCCAAAATTGTTTTGTGTAGTACTGTATAGAGTATTTATATATGAATATGAAAATGCATCTTTTTCAGCTAATTGTGTACAAACTGGAATAAATCTGAATAACAAAATTAGCACCTGATCAAAATCAAAGACAGCAATGAGGGTAGGGGCAGTTAATATATTACTTTGATTTTTCAGTGGGTGAGGGGAGATATGCAGTTCGAAGCCAATGCCCTCTGCAAACACACCCCAAATTCTAAGGCCTATGGCATTAATAAAAAATTGAGAGCCAATACTCTTCTTTTTTTTTTAAACAGTGCTCATTATTTCTGTAAAATAACAATCTTTAGTTTGGTTTGAACTGCTTTTAATTGTATTTTAAAGTAAACTATCTATTCCACACCCCAACAATTTCGTCATTTGCGCCATTTTGTTGATTTCCACGTCGTGTTAAATGCTTGTTGTTGATTTCAGCTTGTAAAATACGTAGCCTAAGAATGCTGACTTCACGTTATGACAACTATCCATTTACGTCAAAAGGTTTTGATTAAAAAGATAATGAATTCAAATTTTACGGTCTTTTTAAAATCTAGCTAACTTTTGAGATGTCACCTCAAGTCAACAAAGTTATATAATATTTTATCTAACAAATATCATGATTATTTTTAACTAATTGTATTCAGTGTACGTTTAACCGCAATTTGTATAAATACTGCATGTTCCTTTCCCGCGATCGCGAAATTAACAAAGACAACAGAAATAAACAAACGAAACAGCAATTAAGTATTCATTGATGCGAACAACTATTTGGTGGTGGGGGTTTTTCTCACAAATTTACATCAAGATTTACTTGCGTGTAATCGTATTGTTTAATGTCCATAACGATGTCTTTTGACACGTGCATCAGTCTCGGCTGACTGTCAAGCACCAAACGTTCGCGAACTATGTGATTGGTTCCCGACGTGGACATTGGGTTTAACGTGAAGCGCATAAACCAGTTTAGCGGACGTTTTTGTTTTGCTCGGTCTAGCTAAACTCAGCCCTAGCCTACTTGTCTTTGGCCCTGAACTAGCATGTGTATTGAAATTGACACGCAATTTCGGTCCGTTTTTATTATTTTGGCTCAAAGACTTTACAGAGTTAAAATAACACCCTACAGATTTTTCAGACTTTTCTTGTATACATGTTGCCGTTAAAATTATTAACTGATTATTAAAATAAGCAAACATTGTTATGCTGAACTCTTGATGACACCACATGTCATTACCAGTCGCGAGATCCCTGTTAATATTTGGTATTATTATTATATGTTAGGTGTCGGATAGATTATGTAACCAATTGTTCACATCGGAAGATAAAAAATGGCTTAGCCAAATTTTTTAGCTTAGAACTGGATGCTTGTTGGTGTAGTTTGTGGCCTTTCACATGTCTTGTGCCCTTTGCTAATAGCCACCATTCTGGAACATATCGGTCTGCATTGAACGCGTCAAAATCATGCACGGTGGACGCTGAGTGGGTTGATATTTATATCGCCTGTCAGTCAAGTTATCAGTTTCAATACTTTTGAATTGCCCGTGACTGTCTGAGTGTCGTGAAGTTTTGTTTTTCATTTTACTTTTATGATTTTCTTGGTTGCCCATCGGGCAACTGTTTGACAAAGAATGGTTGCCCGCAACATATTTTGGTTGTCCCGGTCGCACGGACAACCGATTTGTGCACCCCTGATCGATATGGATGGGTGATATCGATATGGATGGAAGATACCGATATGGATGGGTGAAATCAATATGGATGGACGATATCGATATGGAGGGGTGATATCGATATGGATGGAAGATATCGATATGGATAGGTGATATCGATATGGATGGACGATATCGATATGGATAGGTGATATCGATATGGATGGACGATATCGATGGGCGATATCGATATGGATGGATGATATCGATATAGATGGGTGAATTGATATAGATTACATACATGTACACTTTATCTAAAACCACTATTATAGTGTTTAAGAAATAGATGGTGCGTCTTTAAAACTTCCAACCTGAAGTGGAGCATCCACCTTTCTGGCGATCTCTCGTAGGATGGTTGCAGTGACGGCCGTGGTGGCGTAGCGCTGATTGGAGTTGAACTTGATGACGATCCCCTACAACATAAACACAGGTCTTATACATCTCCCCTACAACACAAACACAGCAGATCTTATACATCTCCCCTACAACACAAACACAGCAGATCTTATACATCTCCCCTATAACACAAACACAGGTCTTATACATCTCCCCTGTAACACAAACACAGCAGATCTTATACATCTCCCCTACAACACAAACACAGCAGATCTTATACATCTCCCCTATAACACAAACACAGCAGATCTTATACATCTCCCCTACAACACAAACACAGCAGATCTTATACATCTCCCCTATAACACA
>NC_054709.1:30078706-30171206 GCF_016097555.1 Gigantopelta aegis | reverse complement strand
AAATAAAATGTGTGTTAGACAAACATACTTAATGCGCATTAGACAAACATACTTAATCACACACTAGATCAGTGCTGATGACGAATGCATTAAACTGTATTTAGATATGTTTTACACCTGGTCAATGGGGGAAATGCATATAAATGATAGCTTGTCGCTGTTTTGTGGAGCAGCCACTATGCCGGTAACAATTTTCCTTTTGTATTTTACAGATCAAGTGTTGAAATACCTCACAGAGAGGACATATGATAACTATGGTTTAAACAACTCCTAGATCAGGTTGCCAGGGTCTGGATTGAAAATTAACGTTGCGGAAAGACACGGGCTTAGGATGTGATAATAATCCAGCTCAGATTTCAAGATATCACTTGCAGGATTCGTTTCGAGTTGTGCCGTGTCATAGCCAGCTTTGTTTTGTAGATCCACATAGTCACGATCATAGGACACACACACCTTCCCACCTGCGTCATATTGTTTCTTAGGGGAACAAAAATAACAGTTAAAACTTGATACACAACTATCCACAAGCACCAAACGCCTAGAGTTTCAGGATTTAAAAAAACATGGAACATGGAATAGGTGATTTTAACAATTCACTAGCCATATATATATATATATATATATATATATATATATATATATACCACACATACATACATATTAGGGTAGCCAGATTGTTTATTGGGGGTGGAGTGGAGATAGAGGGCACTGCTTTTACACATTTTATGGGGTGACATGCATTATAAAAGTTGGTATTGTGAAAAAAAAGAGGTCCTCTTGTGCCCAATCCCTGGCTACCCGGATACGCCAGTGTATATATATGCAATTTAAAGTATATCAATCAACAGATTTTGGTTTCAACACAGGTACCTTTAGTAGTATTACTTGCATGGACAGTAGAATTGTGGTAATTATTTGCTAATGTCATATTATTTTAGGAAGTTTTAATCACATATAACTTCTTAACATTGTTTTAGTAACATCTGACCCATGTTGCATGCAAACATCTTACAATGAGATTTTTGTGCATTTTTGTAAAACCTACGAAAATGCGCATTCTGCTAGGAATCATTACACGTTGATTGTAAATATATTTGTCATTTTATTCTCTCTAAATTGCTGTTTAAATCATTAAGTTGAAGAACATAATTTTGTTTTAGAACATGTCAAAACGTAGACACTTTTAGAACGAGTGAAAACTTTTTAAATGAAAAAATGCCGAATATAGTTACTGGCTCTGTATTCATTTTGTTTCGTTTAGTTAAAATCATTTAACGTTTACTTATCTTAACGGTTGATTATTAATTCAGTCAGTATGCTCAACACTACAGGTGGTGCATTTTAACTCTGATAGCGTATCCGTGTTTAATAGTGTAATAAATATATCTGTTATAACTGGTATGATAGCTTACATTCATGTAATAATTAGTATAACAAATATATCTGTTATAACTGGTTTTAAGGCTTTGCTTTGTTTGACAAATTGCTTTTTTCTAAAGTTGTTAAGAGCTTTTAGCAACCTGCTACAATACCAGGGAGTACAATTTACCATCTGAGTGTAGAATAAGGTTACTGTGCACACAGCTGGAAACACCCATGACCCTTTCCAGTGTTTGCCATCCAAAGATAATTTGTTATTGTTTACAATTACTTCCTGCCGCTAGTACATTTTTCAAAGTATTAACAAACACAGACCCAATTAGGTGTCTCAGAGCTGCTGCGAAATTTAAACGTTTACTGTATGCCACCCTGGACTCACTGCAAGGATAACATTATTCTTGACTTGAGGTTCACACAATTTGTCACATATAGCTGGACTGTAAGAAAAACTGTTTTATAAAATAGCTTTGCTCTGGCATCTGGTTGGAGCTGTTTGTGTTCAAGTTTTCCAGGAACCAGAATAAATTAAATAGTTTCTTCATCTAATTACATCCTGATGTTCCACTATTTATAGCAGACAGAAGGTTTATACTAAAACAAATAGTTAGCTCTAAAAGCAAATTATTTAGCAAGTTAAACTTTCCGATTTTTAAGTGCATTCCAAAGTTTTCAGTGCAGTTTTCTCAGTTGCAGAAAAGATAAGTGGTTCTGGCACCTAACCCCTCGATATGTATATATATATTTAATTTCTCTGAGTATAAAAGTTACTAAAAGACACAAAACCATTTTAGTGCTACCTTGCACATGAATGCCACCTGGATAAATTAATGGATGGATTGTTTAGAAATAACTAATGGACCAGAGAAAAAATGGATAAATGGGACCATTGGGATGGACAGATGATGGATGATGTTTGCATAATTGGCTTGATGGGTGGTAATCAAATGGGATGCATCATGAATGGGAAAAGGGATGAAAATATGGTTAATATTGAAAATATGGACTATATGCTATAATCTACCACTGTAAACCAGACACCAACAGGACCAAGTAAGAAGTACGGTTTTAAGAAGTATCTGGTTTTGAGGTAATTCTGATATTCAACTCTTCTATTTTATAACTGATATTCACCTCCTCATTATCAAGCAGACTGGTTAATATGAGATTTATTACACAGAGTAAATATTAACTAATATTCACCCCCTTGTATTCACCTCCTTGTTATCAAACAGACTGGTTAATATGAGATTTATTACACAGAGTAAATATTATCTAATATTCACCTCATTATCAAACAGACTGGTTAATATGAGATTTATTACACAGAATAAATATTAACTAATATTCACCTCCTCGTTATCAAACAGACTGATCATCCGGATGTTGGTTTCCGTGGCGAGGCTGTTGTTACCGCATGACTCAATGAGCGCTTCACAAGCTGCGTACGCATTCAGCAGGTTGTCGAGACGCGGCGAAAATATAAACTCATCAAGAATGCCACCAATCACCTGACAAATGAGAGAATGAATGAACGAATGATTGTTGAATGGATGAAATAATTTTTTAATGAAACCCCAGCACAAAGGGAAATCAGCTAAATTGGTCATTAAAGGAATATGAATGAATCAATGCGTGAGTGAGTGAGTGAGAGACAATTCATGAGACTGACCCCGAGTGAAACAAAATCCACAGAAATGTTTTCATTTAGTAAAGATTCTCAACCCTGTATACATTATAATATAATAATAAAATTATAATTTAAAGCATGTATATATATATTTACTCTTCACAAAAAGTAGCGGAACCTGAAATATTAATGTTAATATCAACTATTAGACAGTACAGACATTTTGACCACAGACATCCTAGTAAAGAACATTCAAGTCTGTTTATCAACACACCGAAACACATTCCACAGTTTGCACGTGCATCACGCAGTTGCCCAGTACACGTGCGTGGGGTGTCATTCTCGATCTTGACAATTTCCAGGAAGGTCCATTAATCACTGTGGAACATTATTTCTGTCAATCTTTTTTATTCTGTTGATCATACAGTTGTTACTGCTTTGTTTTTAGTAATTTTTATTGTTTGAATTTGCAATTTACTGATAAAAAAATGTCCTACAAGATCTTTGGTGGTCATAAAACCTACTGTAATACTGAACTACCGGTTGTAATGTTTTCCCAATTAATTCACTATTATTATATAACCATTCCTCACAGCTAATATACCATACAATTTTGGCAATTGTAAATTCTTATTAGAATTCCCCTACTTTTTTTCAAGAGTATATATAAAAAATAATATTTAGTTGTGCGCACAGACTAGGACAGAAAAAACCTCTGAGAATATTAAATGAGATCGAAGTCCTGACATACTGCTGGTTGTGTGTCAGTATTAAATGAGATCGAAGTCCTGACATACCGCTGGTTGTGTGTCAGTATTAAATGAGATCGAAGTCCTGACATACCGCTGGTTGTGTGTCAGTATTAAATGAGATCGAAGTCCTGACATACCGCTGGTTGTGTGTCAGTATTAAATGAGATCGAAGTCCTGACATACCGCTGGTTGTGTGTCTGCCAGGCAGAGTTCAAAGTCGAGAATTTGTTCTGGATTTATTTTCAGTTCTTCACACAGAATCTTGATCAATGCTGGGTGGTGTTTGTCCGCCTGAAAATAATAATAAATGTGAAAATGAGAGAGAGAGAGAGAGAGAGAGAGAGAGAGAGAGAGAGAGAGAGAGAGAGAGAGAGAGAGAGAGAGAGAGAGAGAGAGAGAGACAGACAGACAGAGAGAGAGAGACAGAGAGAGACAGAGAGTGAGATAGCGAGAAAGACAGGCCATAAGATTTTAAATTACATTCACCATCACACAAACACTATAACCTTTAATATACTAGTCATTGTCCATTGGATGAAACAAGAAATAACCCAATGGGCCACCAATGGGGATCGATCCTAGACACACCGCACATCAGGCAAGCACTTTACTACTGGCCTACATCCTGCCCACATTAGATAGAGGCAATTAATCCTGCTAACGGCCAAACATTTGACACTGACGAATGGGATCTTCTTGACTCTGCCTTGTACAGAGATAGAGTTTTGTTGTTCAGTTTTACCTGTGTCTTCATCTCTTCATCAGAGGTCTTGGTTTTCGCCTCACTGTCGGGAACGGGTTTCTTCTCACCTTGTAACTCAGCCTGCACAGCTGTAGCTAGAACGGGACAGCTGAGAAAAACAGAAAAACAGATTCCAGATGTAACTTTAAATAATTAGATTTCCCTTACATTCATTACAATATAACGTTATCTCATTGGTCCAGCCGTAACAATGCTATTTGTTCATTTCTCGATGAACGTAAAAATTAAATTGTTCGGGAACGTCATATCTGGTGACGTCACTTCATATTAGTAGTTCGTCTTCCGGAGCATTTAAGAACAAAAAAATAATTCCAAATAAAATATTAACTTTTAGTGTTATTATTAGCAAGTATGATTCAAATTTAATTATTAGTACTGTCTGTTATTTCTTTTAAGTTCATCTGAGAGTGTGCAAAACACAAATAATTCGCAAATTTATGTGAGAACGGCTTCACAGATTCAGTTTGCAGATGATTTGCTTTTTGTTCATACCCCGTATTATTAATAACAAACAATCCTTAATTAAAGTCATAGACCCTTGTTTCAACCTATGAAAATTAATATTAAGTTTGGCTAATCTACAGATCTATAAAATATTTTATTACATACTTATGCAATCTTACTATAGTGATAAAGGCATTTTCAAGCAGTGTGATAAATTTATTTTGTATCACACATATGTGCGATCTGGACCAAAACTTGTAATTGGGGAATTCCCTTTTGATTTTTACTGGCGTTAGCACCTTTTATTTACTGATGTCATATATGATTTACAAATTACGTCATGTCATATTTGAAACATGTTCACAAATGGATATTCTAAACAATGTTTGATTTTAATAACGGAATATTCTGTACTTTGATTTTTCAGTTACGGAATATTCTGTAGACTTTGATTTCAGTTACAGAATATTCTGTTGACTTTGATTTCAGTTACGGAATATTCTGTTGACTTTGATTTCAGTTACGGAATATTCTGTAGATTTCAGTTACGGAATATTCTGTAGAGTGCCCAGGACAGTGTGCTTGAACATTAATTGGATATAAGCACGAAAATAAGTTGACATGAATATAAATGAAATATTAACCACAGGTCTCAGCCCACTGTTATGAACTGACTACTCGAATGTCAATATATTACACTTATTATTTCAGTCCTTTACACACAGGTACACGCACTTACAGATGGGTTTCTTTGTTGGGTGAAAACTTCTCGTTCATGTCTCGCTGGAGGTGTATCGCGATGTTCGGAATGCGTAGAATTGGTCGCTTCACGTGTACCAGTCGATGGTCAATTTTACCTCCATTCTGAAAGTAAAAATACAACTAGAGCACCACAATTAAAGGGACATACCCTAGATTTTAAACACTAACATATATTTTTTTACTATTTTTTTTTTTTATCCCAGTGCCCCCTTTCCTTTCTCTCCTTTGAATTCCATCTCATTTCTTCCCGATCTGGCAACTCCTCCTATCTTTCAACTTCTTTCGCTGTCCACCTCCACATCCCAGCCCTTGTCTCTCCAACCGCGACAGGTACTTGTCTCTTGTGGCTATCTGTGCCACACACCTGTTCCTTATCAGCTTTTAGCTGTGGGCTTAGTCTGACCACTTCGGGGAGTGTTCAGTAGTTACTTCTGGCATTGTTAAGAGGCACTTGTAACCACCTACTATGCACCCCTACTACCGGCGGTCATTAGTTAGTGCCGTGGGTCAGACCAGCTTTATTAGCGGCAGAGGACGAGGATGCCAGGTGGGTGCAGGGATATACACAGAGACTGCACCCGTGGAGGAAGTTGAGACAGGTAGGCGATGGTGTGGACAGCTCAGAAGACAGAGTCGGAGGAAATTGACAGAAAGGGTCGAAACAGATTGAAATCGTGGGAGAAATTGGAAAGTTTTTTATATTAAGATAATGAGAATGATAGGCAGAGGGTGATAGATGAGAAAGATGAATGAATGTGTGAGCCAGCTTTGACGGGATTTGAACCACTGTCGTCAGCTTGATTGTCCAGCAGCTTATCCACTAAACCACGGAGCTCACTTTTTTTACTATTTTACTATTATAACCATTTTTGATAACTGAAATCATACTTTACTTAGATTTTATTGTTTAGATTATCAATTTCTGTACATTAGAAGTCTTTTTGGTTATCCTGGTGTTTTTAATATTACAAAATGCATTTCTCATATTTTTAAAAACGCTTGTGTGTCTGAGAAGTAACAGTTATGAAGTAGAGTCTATTTTCTGAGGGTATTTCACAATTTCAAAGTCACAGACTCATGTTTCACTCAGTTGTAACTTTATCCAGGTTTGTAGATTAACTAAACTTAGTGTTAATTTTCACAGATTGAAACTAGGGTCTGTCCCTTTAACTAAACTTAGTGTTAATTTTCACGGGTTGAAACTAGGGTCTGTCCCTTTAACTAAACTTAGTGTTAATTTTCACGGGTTGAAACTAGGGTCTGTCCCTTTAACTAAACTTAGTGTTAATTTTCACGGGTTGAAACTAGGGTCTGTCCCTTTAACTAAACTTAGTGTTAATTTTCACAGATTGAAACTAGAGTTTGTCCCTTTAATTAACCATCTGTTGTATTGGAGACATTTTACCATTAGCAGGAATGGGTCTTTTATATGCACTTTCCCACAGATAAGAGAGTACATACTACGGCCTCTGATATCCCAGTTATATGGGGAACTAGTTTCGATGTGGATTTCGTAGATTTAGTATTCTGGATTTGATTGACTAATTTATTTTAGATCGTTTGTAGTACGGAACATGTATATCTCATATTAAAATTCGTACATACTATGGCCTATGATCTCCCAGTTTTATGGGGAGGCCTATTTCGATGTGGATGAATACGTAGATTTAGTATTCTGGATTTATATTGACTATTGTTTATTTTAGATTGTTTGTATGCAATGAACAATGAACGGTAGGTCCCATATCCCCCCACCCACTCAAGCAATTTCCTTCTTATCTGCAATTTTTCAGAAAGGCCTATTAACCTCCCATATCAAGTTTGCTTGCCGGTCCCAGGGTACTCACACTAGAACAAGATGGTTTATGAGACTTTCAGGAATAAAGTAAAATATAATTATCATGAATTTGTTAATTTGAGGAATATTTTATGATGCCAAAGTCATACCATTGTTTTAGCATTTTGTATAAAAATTAGAATATGTTGTGACAATGTACACAGCCAGTTTAAAAAGAGATGCCTTCCCTAAATGATTCCTATAGCCTCCATCATCATCATCAAACTGATTGGTATCATCACATCATTTACTGCTAAAATTATTGTCCTCACATTGTCCACTGGACCTCCACGAGTCCAATAGGACTTAATCACTGTAAACTCAACCCGGACCCTGCACGGGTACACTAGATGAGATCCTAAGGAACATCGACTTAATTCGATGCCAAATCATACCATTATATTGCATTTAGAAACCGATATGTTGTGACAGACGTCAGTGCTAAAAGACTCGCATGATCCTATTGTTTAAGTTATATCCCTATTTACTGCTACTAATGGAGACCAATGAATAAGTAATAGTTGATCACTGTATTCCTACTTGCACGGGTACTCGAGTCCTGTGATCGATTTGCTAGACTCGAACGGTGCCCGAGTACTTCCCTAATCAATATTATGTTATCATTTAAAAATTCTTCATCATCATCACATTATTATTTGAACATTTTCAATCATCATCAATGTTATCACATCATCATCATCACATTAACATCATTTAAAAATTCACAATCATCATCATCATGACTACCTTGATAAGGACGCGCCCCGCGACGGTGAGGTCTCGGTCAAACCACGTGTGCCACGTCCCTCCCCCGTATGTCTCCACGCCAACCATACAGAACCCGCTCTTCATGGTCGCAGATTTCGGCTTCACCTGCACAACGACAACAGTCATATAGCATCAGTAACATAGCAACAGTCACATAGCAACAATTACATAGCAACAGGTAGACATTGGAGAAAAAACCTAACAATAGTAACAGGCTGTACATCACTGTTTACTCACGTTCCAAATAAGCTGAATAAAAATTATTTTGCTTTGTTTAACGACACTACTAGAGCACATTGATTTATTAATCATCAGCTATTGGATGTCAAACATTTGGTTACTGTAGATCCTGAAATTAATGCGATCATAATATTAATGCGAAAAATGTGAGTTGGTGTTATTCGCATTAATAATATTACGCATTTATTTTCTAGGTTTTGTTTGTGTCCCACATTATTAAAACATAACCCACCCAAAAAAATTAAATTCTAATATGCAGTTGAATCCCGTTGGTTCGAACCCTGTCAGTGCTCGAGAAAGTGTTCGACCCATCGGGTAGTTTGACCGAACCATTCGGTCAACATCAGATATTTCTGTAACATCAGTTAGAAAGTTGAATTCAATACATTTTGGTAACTGCAAACTTAATAATTTCATCAAGGTGTTATATAGCAAAATATCAGAGTGAAATAATTTATTAGAAATTACTCCAATCTAGTTCTGCCACTCGCCAAATTCACAAATTTTATTTCAATTTGGCAAAAAACATATTGTGTTATAATTTATATTTTGTTGAAAAATAGCTTTAGGTTTGGCACTTTTTAGATAATTTGGCGAAATGTTCTGATCACCCAGAGCTAGCCCTGAGATGTGTTTAAAGTAACACTTCACGCTGAGGCCATTTTGTGCACTAATTGTTTGATTGGTATCACGGTTCATCTAACAGGTACCGTAACACTAGCTGTACTTGAAAGATCATTACCGACAGCTGCTTAACAAACAACATGACAAGTATGGTAAAGAAAGAATTGCATGGTTATTGTTGCGATTCTCCGATTCATCTATAGCTCGTTCCGCCTAAATAATTAATCCGAAGGTTGTAATAACCAACTGCGCAAGCACAGCAATTGTTGGTCCTTTTTGGTGGTTTTCCATTTGATATTTGATGGATCACCAGTTCGAGGGAAATATAGCTAATAACACAGACGGGACTGATAATTTAGTTCGAGCGAAGGCTTATAGTCGACCCTGACGTGTTCGATCCATCATCAGTTAATATAAGGGTTTACCAAACAAAACACTCGGGGCTTCGTTTTCGGTTCAAGCGTTGCAGTGTGTTCAACCCTTCCGAGGTCGATCCAACGAGATTTACAAAAAAGAACTGGAAAGTAATTCATCGTAGACAAGACAGACTACTTGTCCAATAGCCCCGAACGATCCCCATCAGTAGGCCTAATTGGCTATTTCTCGTTCCAGCCAGTGCACCACGACTGGTATATCAAAGGCTGTTGTATGTGCTACCCTGTCTGTGAGATGGTGCATATAAAAGATCCCTTGCTACTACTGGAAAAATGTAGCGGGTTTCGTCTCTATGACTGTGTTAAAATGACCATATGTTTGACATCCAATAGCTGATGATTAATAAATCAATGTGCTCTAGCGGTGTCGTTAAACAAAACAAACTTTCCATAATGCTCTAAAATACATCTCGGGGGTCCTAGTTTCTCATACACTGTCCAAAGCATCCCCCTACCCCATTCAGTCTCATATCCAGTAGGATATAATCTTTTAGAAGGGCGTATTTCTTTTCCCTACTCCATTCAGTCTCAATAACCAGTCCATTTAATCTTTTAGAAGGGCATATTTCTTTTCGCCTGCTGTTTTGAAAAAATAATAACAGCAGGTCCATTTTTAATTTCTATTTCAAGTCCTGTGACTGGTTAATGTCTTAAGATATCGGCTATATCCTGAGAAGTGCGCATAGACAATAACTGGTTAATTTCTTAAGATATCGGCTATATCCTGTGAAGTGTACATAGACAATAACCGGTTAATGTCTTAAGATATCGGCTATATCCTGAGAAGTGTACATAGACAATAACCGGTTAACGTCTTCAGATATCGGCTATATCCTGTGAAGTGTACATAGACAATAACCGGTTAACGTCTTCAGATATCGGCTATATCCTGTGAAGTGTACATAGACAATAACCGGTTAATGTCTTCAGATATCGGCTATATCCTGTGAAGTGTACATAGACAATAACCGGTTAATGTCTTCAGATATCGGCTATATCCTGTGAAGTGTACATAGACAATAACTGGTTAATGTCTTCAGATATCGGCTATATCCTGTGAAGTGTACATAGACAATAACCGGTTAATGTCTTCAGATATCAGGCTATATCCTGTGAAGTGCGCATAGACAATAACCGGTTAATGTCTTCAGATATCGGCTATATCCTGAGAAGTGTGCATAGACAATAACTGGTTAATTTCTTAAGATATCTGCTTTATCCTGTGAAGTGTGCATAGACATTAACTGGTTATCAGGGCTTCTTGATTATGGTAGCCCCACTCCCATGGCTAGTGAATTTCAGTGTTGGGCTAGTAAATAACTACTATTGCCATGCCGGACGGCTAATGGAAATAAAGAGGTCAAATGCTGCAGTTAAGTCTATTTTGTAAATATGAATATCCTACCCCACCACCACCCAGTGTTAGTGTTTTTAAGCTCTATCTCCCTCTTTAGGTTACATATTATCTGATTATTACTATTAATTAGTCAAACTGTAGTAATTAAAAGCAAAATAGGGCTAGTGAATTTTTAATTGTGGCTAGTAAATATTTTAAATCCCTGATCCCATGGCTAATAGATTTTATAAAAATTCTAGAAGCCCTGGGTTACTGTCTTAAGATATCAGCTTTATCCTGTGACGTGTGCATAGATCCTGTGACGGTTAGAATAACTAATACAGAGAGGCATTTGTCATTCGACGCAAGCAAGATAAAGCCAATATTTTAAGATAGTAATCAATTAATTTATTTATCCTGCATTTCTAAATAACATGAAAAATTAATAAAATTAACCAGTTTACTGTTTTCTAGGGTAGTAGGACCACACCCTGTCGCCTACAGTATCTATACACCAAAATGACGCTAACAGTTTACCCTCTTAAAATAAAGAATTAATTGTTATTATTATTATTATTAAATGATGTATTATTATTATTACTAAATTATGTATTATTATTATTAAATGATGTATTATTGTCAGTATTAAATGATGTATTATTACTATTATTAAAGTATGTAGTATTATTATTAAATGATGTATTATTATTATTAAATTATGTATTATTATTATTATTATTAAAAGATGTAGTATTATCATTATTATGAATTCTAATACAACTTTCATATAAGCCTTTTTTCCAGGCAGATTTACGCTGTCATGGGCAACCAGGATTTATCACGATGACAAAATTCCGAGAACTCGTCCAATATGCTGTCACTTAGCCTCATGTGTCATGTTTTCATTAGTATATTAATTCTGCATCTTACATTATATTTAAACGTCGTTATAAATAATTTTCAACAAAATTACTAACTTCAAATAAAAATGATGTTATTGTTACTATTTTGTTATTATTTCGTGCTATTGTAAATTTTAACACTTCGTTAGCAGCAATGAACGTGCACCCACCCACCCCAAGTAAGGTCCGGTCACTAATCGATCGCAACAGTCACCAGTAGGCCTATGTGTCTTATGGACTGCTCTTCTAGTTTGTGTTCTCAAAAAGGTGCAAGCAGGTTCATCAGAAATAATTAAATCACAATCTTAAGTACCTTATTTTTGTTTAAAACATACTTTTTGTGACAATAAAATTGATAAAGAAGACAAGATGGAAATGACTTGATTTTTTAAACGCAACTTTAAACAACATTAACTGCTTTAAAATATTGCACAATTCTGAAAAACTTTTGAAAATAATACTTGCCCTTTAGTAAATGCATATTATTTTATGTATTTATATAAACTTTAAGTGAAAATATGTTAGCAAGTTATAAACTTGTAGACCTACCCCGTCAACATGGTTTTCATACAAAATTAAACCAGGCGAATTCCTCGAAATAATTCAATATGAGGTTGAAACACCGCTCACAAATGTAAAGTCCAATCATATCCATATGTCTTGCAACAGAAATTAAACAGCCAATGAAAATATTTCTTTTAGTGTATCCTGTATTGCAATAAATCATGTTCAAAAGACAGACTACAATGCTGATAAATTTGCCATTTGGTTCGCTCCCAAGTCAGTGACGTCATGTGAAGAGAACGAAAAAAATATTACGTCATAATTTTACTTACTACAAGCGTTTTCATTGAATATTTTAAGTAAGGAGAATAGATAATTTTTCTTTTCATATTGTGGGATTTCTGTAATAAAAACACAATAAAATGTCTTACAGATACTCCTAATAGGTGTAGTATTAGAATAGGGATAATATCACTGTGTTTCGTTAAGTATAAGGATTTATCACAAACTTTTTGGATCCAAATTTTGTGATAAATCCTTATACTTAACAAAACAGTGATATTATCCCCTAATTGATGTATTATTATTATTATTAAAAGATGTAGTATTATCATTATTATTATTAAATGATGTATTATCATTATTATTATTAAATGATGTAGTATTATTATATGATGCATTATTATTATTATTATTATATGATGCATTATTATTAAATGATGTATTATTATTATTATTATTAATATTGAATGACATAATAAGTGTATCTTACCCTCAGACACGGACTGTCAGTGTGGGCTCCGACGATGCTGAATGGATTCCCTGGAACAAACTTCCCTCCGACAGCAAACGCAATAATTGTTGATTCATTCTTTGTAACAAAGTACTGGAAAAACAATACATGATTCTCAGTTAGTAAAAACTGCTGGAAATATAACAGTGATTCATTGTCAGTAACAAAGTGATGGAAATACAATTTAGCTGATTCAGTTAGCAACAACTACTGGAAATATAAGTGATCCATTGTCAGTAACAAAGTAATAGAATTACAATTTTTAACTACTGGAAATATAACAGCTGGTTCATTGTCAATTATGAACTACTGGAAATATAATCAATGGCATAGCGAGGGGGGCCACGACGGCAATCCCCCCTCCTTTTTTCTATCTTTTTTCACTGTATTAAATTGCATAAAGTCATACATACATACATAGTGGGATCTTTTATATGTACCATCCCACAGACAGGATGGCATATACCACGGTCATGGTGAACTGGCTAAAACGAGAAATAGTCCAGTGTGCCCACGGACGGAGATCAATCCCAGACCGAATGTGCATCAGGCGAGCACGTTAAGACTGGGCTACGTCCCGGCCGTTGTCTTTACAAAGAGATAAAACAAACACACACAAATGAAATTCTCACCTTGGAGTTCTGTTTGATGTCCCAGTGAACAGATTCACGCAATTCAGTGAAGCCAGACTTGATCAGTCTCTGTTTTATTTCATCGACAGCTGCAAGAAAAATGAAAATCGGTTCAGTGGAAACTTTCTAGTGCTTCATTTTCATTTCAACTTATTTTCCAGTGTTCGAGATCAACGGTATCCCGATATCCCGGGGATACCAGAATTTAATGTTGGGATACCAGACTTAAAGAACCCAGTATCCCACCAGGATACCATATAATGTTGTTTTGTTTTTTAATCGTGCATTTTTATTTTTTGCTGAAATAATTACGGTCAGAACATGATACAGCTATACACAAAATTTCAGCCTGATATCTTGAGGCATTGCAACAAAAAAAATGTCAGAAAAACAAATGTTTGTATCTCCTAAGTTAAAGGGCCATATCTCTGTAAAAAATTTTATAAATTGTCATGAAAGTCAAACTTGATCGGTAACAGTACATGATAAAACTATACAAAAAATTTAGGCTCAATATTTTAAGGTATTTGAGAGAAAAAAAACATCCGAAAAAAACACATAAGGCTGTCACCGTGGAATGGAGACGGACTGCTGTTGACAAATGAGCAGGCCCTATAATAAGGCTGTCACAGACTATTACCGTGGAATGGAGACGGACTGCTGTTGACAAATGAGCAAGCCCTATAATAAGGCTGTCACAGACTATTACCGTGGAATGGAGACGGACTGCTGTTGACAAATGAGCAAGCCCTATAATAAGTCTGTCACAGACTATTACCGTGGAATGGAGACGAACTGCTGTCGACAAATGAGCAAGCCCTATAATAAGGCTGTCACAGACTATTACCGTGGAATGGAGACGGACTGCTGTTGACAAATGAGCAGGCCCTATAATAAGGCTGTCAGACTATTACCGTGGAATGGAGGACTGCTGTTGACAAATGAGCAAGCCCTATAATAAGGCTGTTACAGACTATTACCGTGGAATGGAGATGGACTGCTGTTGACAAATGAGCAAGCCCTATAATAAGGCTGTTACAGACTATTACCGTGGAATGGAGACGGACTGCTGTTGACAAATGAGCAAGCCCTATAATAAGGCTGTTACCATGGAATGAAGACGGACTGCTGTTGACAAATGAGTAAGCCCTGTAATAAGGCTGTTACAGACTATTACCGTGGAATGGACACGGACTGCTGTTGACAAATGAGTAAGCCCTATAATAAGGCTGTTACAGACTATTACCGTGGAATGGACACGGACTGCTGTTGACAAATGAGTAAGCCCTATAATAAGGCTGTCACAGACTATTACCGTGGAATGGACACGGACTGCTGTTGACAAATGAGTAAGCCCTATAATAAGGCTGTTACAGACTATTACCGTGGAATGGAGACGGACTGCTGTTGACAAATGAGTAAGCCCTATAATAAGGCTGTTACCATGGAATGGAGACAGACTGCTGTTGACAAATGAGTAGGCCCTATAATAAGACTGTTACAGACTATTACCGTGGAATGGAGATGGACTGCTGTTCACAAAGGAGATGAATTTTCTCGCCGCTGTTAGAGTGACCTCCATCGAAGGATTCTGCAAAGTTATCAAAACATGTTAAACACTGAGCAATTAATTAGCACATTGAATGAATGAATGAATGAATGAATGAATGAATGAATAAACAAAACTTATAAGACTCTGAAAACCCTGATGTCGCCCGCTCACCGAACACGAGTAAACATTCTGACTGACAAGTTAAAAAAATTAAACTACCAGTCTGACGGGGCAGGACGTAGCCCAGTGGTAAAGCACCTGCTCGATGTGCGGTCAATCCCCGTCGGTCGGCCCATTGGGCTATTTCTCATTCCAGCCATTGCACTATGACTGGTATATCAAAGGCTGTGGTATGTGCTACCGTCTGGGGGATGGTGTATATAAAAGATCCCTTGCTGCTAATCGAAAAGAGTAGGCCATGAAGTGGCGACAGCCGGTTTGCTCTCTCAATATCTGTGTGGTCCTTAATCATGTCTGACACCATATAACCGTAAATAAAATATGTTGAGTGCGTCGTTAAATAAAACATTTTCCTTCCTTCCTACCAGTCCGACAGGTGATCAGTCATTTTCTGACTGACTGTAAAAAAAATTCTTCTTTTCACATTGAATCCACGACTCCGCATCAGCCATGCCAGAATTCCAAACCATTCAAACTGTTCAGAATGATACATGTACTGCATTGCCGACAACAATACACATATGTATAGTTGGTCCTACAGTGCGTGCCTTTTTTCATACTATGGATATTATTTTAGTTATTTATTTCTGAACCGACTGATATGTAAATGGCACACAAAAATAGGATTTTTTATGTTATTTTCAAAACACTTTTAATTTTCTTCTTAGTAAACTTACGTCAAACCAAACTGAAGTTATTGACAAAAATATGATTTTTATAGAATGATAGGATGGACTATAGGTAGGTAACTGGTTTAACATGCTCATATACCACAGGGGTTTCAAACAAGCCTAACAATACATGTACCGCATGGCGAACTTCGGAGTTCCGAACTGCACAGGCAAAACATTCCGGAAATGGGTTATAGCAAAAATGGAACCATGTCACAATGGCCCCAAATGAAAACAGGACCAAATTGGACAAAACGGAATCAAAATCAATAGCTATATGACTTATGCTCAACCATAAATTAAAAAATGTATGGCTAAAATGGCATTACAAGCTGTGAATGATGATATATTCAGTGAAACAACAGCTATATCAATTATTTATTATTTTTTGTAACCCCATTTTCCACAATACATTGAAATGCTGTTAAATAAGCTTTAAAAAAAAAAAAAAAAAAAAAAAAAAAAAAAGTACCATTTTCGCCAATATATTTAAGTCCCATTATAGCCAAATCGGTTCAGTTTTTGCGAATGAAAATGGTTTCATTTTGATAGTGGTTCCTGTTTAGCCTCATTCCCCAGAAACAGCCGGTCAAAGGTCAATAGTTCCTAAAATGTATTTGCTTATGTTCAAAGTATGTTGCCGACCAAAGTATGTTGCCGACCGGTGTGTTTTGAATATATTCTTCTGTTAAATACTTGTGGGAAGCCACTTGAATTTTGTATATGAAAGAAATGTAAAAAAGTTAAGTCTATACCAGAATATTAAAAAATTTATTGATATGTCAATCAAGTTTTGGGGTTTAATACCAATTGTTTGCCACATGATACTGATCACTTAACAAGTGTTTTTAATGTTTTTGTCATTAAATAAATAATTATAGGATATTAAACGAGCTTCCATTTCATATCATGTTTATGTCCCAAGATTGAAGTGAAATAATTTTCAGTTGTCACAAGCTTTAGCAAGTGACAATAAAAATTATTTCACGAGGGACATAAACATGATATGAAATGGTAGCAAGTTTAATATCCTATTTATTACCCATAATCAATCTTAATTTATATCGCTCAATTAACTTGCTTGGTTGACGTTTCTTTAAGGTTGTTTTGCGCCAATCGATGATGTCATCACATGACAATGAAGTGTTGTTTACGTCCCACTTGGCATTCTAGTGGGACGTATCACTTTGATATGTAGCAAGATATTTTTAACCATATGGGTAATAAATATATATATTAGTTAAACAATAATATATATATATATATATATATATATATACCATATATGGTCCATTAGCTGGCGGACTATAGTAGACATTCTGGCGGGCTAGTAAATTTTAATTGATTCTGGTCCAGCGGGCTAGTGAAATATTTTCCATTTCTACACCGCTGTACTAGTATTTAATATGTTTTTTTCTTTAACAGGAAGCTCCAAAATGATTAATGTAAAGGTAATGGACGTCAAACATAGGATTGTTGTTTGTATTAGAGTGGGAATCACTGACTACCGTTTGGTACAATGGTAGGCAGAGATTGCGCAGAATTTATATAGATTGGACTCTGATGGTAAGAGAGCATTGATAACTGTCCAAATGTCTGTCTATAGTTTGTCCCATCACGCTATAAATTGTTTTGTTTTTTAAAAATAATTTCAGTTTGGTTTGACATAAGAAATGTAAAAGTCTTTTGAAAATAACCAAAAAAGCCTACTGATATGTGCAATTTACAAATAAATCTAAGAAATAAATAACTTGAAGTAAATTTCATACTCATAGTATGAAAAAAAGGCGTTCCCTGTGGGACGCACTATAGCTCTCTTACCGTCAGAGTACTCGGGCTACAAAACACATTACTAGTAGTACTACGGCCTTTCATATACCAGTCATGGTACACTGGCTGGAACAGGAAAGTCCAATCACCAATGGGCCCACCGACGGGGATCGATTCTAGACCGACCGCGCATTCGGCGAGCGCTTTAGGGCCTTATCTTTAGCCTTTCATATCAATGGGCTACGTCGGTGGGCCCAATGGACAGTACGTCCCGGCCTAGCTCTCTTACAGTCAGAGTACTCGGGCTAGTCCCGGCCTCCCCCCATCAATTCGCCGGCAACCCTTATTTTAATGCGCTACCTCGCACTATCATGTGACTATGAGTATGACAGTCCGAGTCTATGCTACGAAATAACTAGTATTCGTACAATGCATAAACATGTATAAAGACTGAATACCGGCTTCCCCCAAAAAACATACCATCATCGTCAAACTCGTCAACCGAATAACTTAGCAGGAAGTTATCATCATCTACTTTCACAATCAACGGCACGCACAGGCAAGTTTTCTGCTCTTTCGGAACTACTCGGAAGTAACTAAATACACGGAAACCGTCGGTAATGGAGGGGAGTGTTCGCTATATACACGGTATAGGTTGCTGAGGCTACATTTACACGTCCAAACATGTACTGGCGATAAATGAACATATGATTTATCCACTGATGTTATTGATGGTTGATTAATTGATCGATTTAAAACATATTTTATTGCATATAATATTATGACAGGCCCTGATCAAAATCCGGGGGGGGGGGGGGGGGGGGGGGGGCACTACTTTTTTTTTCATATTAGCATTACTGCCAAACATCTATATAGGGTTGCAAACGAATCACTACGTAAAAGTCTATTGTTTTTACCCGAATTTGAGGATTTGCTTCAGCACTGTGGAAGTCCTCATCCTCCCAAACACACCCCCCCCCCCCCAACTCCGTCTTGTATGTGTAAAGTTAAATGTCAAGAGCAGACAGTACACAGGCAGCCCAGATAGCTGAGACGTGTGCCCAAGAACTTGGCTTGAACCTTAATTGGATATAAGTACGAATTCAGGCTGGTAGGTACTGGGTTCGTATCCCACCTGAGGCAATGGGGTATTTTACATGTCAGTACCAGCTCCAACCCAGAATGAGGGCACTGCTAGGTTTAATGGTGTAAGGCCACCTACACAGAGTTTCAACCACTTCATTGGTGCGATTATGGATGTGTCTCCCGAGTGTATGGCCCCGAATGAGGGGTATTTACCCAGCATGTACTGCAGGTTCCGTGTACCCCGGGCTCGGGTGATATCGTGATAGGTCAATTGATAGCAAGCGTGGAGCACGGCCCTGCAAGGTCAACGTATATCAAAAACGTAATTCACTATTGTTTGGTATCTACGTATACGTTTTACAATATATATGAGGTATCAATAAAATAAATATTAAAAATTCTACACGTTTTTGATATATTCGTAATAAAAAGTCGCGTTTTTTCCATCGCTTGCCAAAACGCGTCGACACCAAGAGCCAAGTCACGTGACCCCGTGACGCGCAAACCAGCATAACATGAAAGCGTGATTCGCAGCCTTTCAGACATTTTACTGGGAAGGTGGAACACGTGTATTTTAAAGGGACACGCCCTAGTTACGGCTAGCTGTTAACCATTACGGCGTTGTTTTTCGCTATTAAACCCATTTTTTCACAAATAAAATTGCACTTTACTTACATTTTATTATTTAGAATACACATTTCCATTTATCTGAAGTGCTTTTTGGTAATCCTGGTAATCCTGATGTTTGTAAAACCACGAAATGCATTTTTTGTATTTATTAAAGGGACACGCCCTAGTTGTTAACCATTACGCCGTTGTTTTTCGCTATTAAACCAATTTTTTCACAAATAAAATTGCACTTTACTTACCGTTTATTATTTAGAATATACATTTCCATTCACCTGAAGTATTTTTTGGTAATCCTGGTAATCCTGGTGTTTGTAATACCACAAAATGCATTTTTCGTATTTCATAAAATGCCACGGGCCTCTGAGAAAAAAACGTTGAGCAGACAAGGTCTAATCTATTTTTAGAGGGGATATTCCCATTTCAATGTCACAGACGTTGGTATACCACGTGACCGTTATCATTTAGGTTCGGTTTGTTTTCTCGTGCACAGTTCGCGCAATCAACATCCGATTTGTTGTCGTTTGCTTGTTGTTCATTTGTGAGATTTTTCTTCACAGTTCGTGAACATTTTTAGTAACAATAAAGTTCAGACAAGTAAGTATCTCAATACAAAACGTTACAAACCCTTAAAACCAATAATTTTGCTAAGTCTTACAATATCTGGAGAGGGGATACAACCAGGACAGAACAGTTGGAACCTGTCCAGGAAAGGTGAAAGGAACGCACCCCAAGTCTGTGCGCACTCTGTGAAATTTGTCGTGACGTAGGCATTGTTGTGCTTCGAGCGACATCTACCGGTGACATCAGAATACTAACTTTCAAAATTATTTCAAGCAATTGGGACATGGGGATTCCCATGGTATTTATCGATATAAAACCTGTTTTTTCACTCCATTTGATAAAACACGTGATCTAAGTGTGTTACAGGTTTGTAGATTAACCAAATTATAATTTATTTTCGCTGGATGGAACTAGGGCGTGCGGCTTTAAAACACGAACATTTTATTATATTGAATTGAATTGTATGGATGGAATATTCTTTTGGAGATAATTTTCAGGTTAAAAATATGGTGAACCATTGTTTAGTATTTGGATGTAGGCCTATCAAAGCAGCAGTTTTTCCGAACTTTAAACAAACCGACAATCACAGAGTTTGAATGGAAGTGGTTCTTAAACAGAACCCGCGCATAATGGAAAGGACCATCACGATGGAATAGGATCTGCAGTGACCACTTCATCCCTGGGGATTACGACAAATATTTAAGGTGGTCGATAAATATGACACCTATTTATTTATCTTTATGTTTTTTATTATTATTATTTTTTTTTTTTAAACATCTGTTCCAAGCCTGTATCCCCACCGGCACATGTTCTACGATTGCGCATGATACAGCAAACAAAAATCCCACGACGAGCACGAGCTAAACTAGAGCTTAAAAGGGTGCGAGGGGAGGAGGCGGGGAGGGTACCAGAGCAGGGGCGGCAGTGTAAAATATAGTGGTACGATTCTTCTTTCAAGTTCAATATATTTAAGTCCCATTATAGGCAAATCGGTTCAGTTTTTGCGAATGAAAATGGTTTCGTTTTGATAGTGGTTCCTGTTTAGCCTCATTCCCCAGAAACAGCCGTTTAAAGGTCAATAGTTCCTCAAATGTATTTGCTTACGTTCAAAGTATGTTGCCGACCGGTGTGTTTTGAATATATTCTTCTCTTAAATACTTGTGGGAAGCCACTTGAATTTTGTATATGAAGAGATTAGGCAGAGATTGCGTAGAATTTATTTACATTGGACTCTGATGGTAAGAGAGCATTGATAACTGTCCAAATGTCTGTCTATAGTTTGTCCCATCATGCTATAATTTTTATTTTTTTAATAATAATTTCAGTTTGGTTTGACATAAGAAATGTAAAAGTTTTTTGAAAATAACCAAAAAAGCCTACTGATATGTGCAATTTACAAATCTGTCGTCTAAGAAATAAATAACTTGTAGTAAATTTCATAGTATGAAAAAACAGGCGTTCCCTGTGGGACGCAGTATAGCTCTCTTACCGTCAGAGT
Organism: Gigantopelta aegis; assembly: GCF_016097555.1. Taxonomy (NCBI): domain Eukaryota; kingdom Metazoa; phylum Mollusca; class Gastropoda; order Neomphalida; family Peltospiridae; genus Gigantopelta; species Gigantopelta aegis. The sequence continues at coordinate 30,149,460 of NC_054709.1, read as the reverse complement.
ACCCGGGGCTACAAAACACATTAGCCTACTAGTAGTACTACGGCCTTTGATATACCAGTCCAGGGCCGTAGCTAGCGGGGTGGCAATGGGGGCAGTTGCCCCCCCCCCCCCCACCCCCGAAAAAATTCGGAAAGCACTATGATTATAGAAACTTCAAGAAAAGGAGTTTTAGACTATTAGCTACTCAGTTGCCCCCCCCCCCCCCCCCTTCCCCAAACAAAAAGTCCTAGCTATGGTCATGCAGTCATGGTACACTGACTGGAACAGGAAATAGTCCAATGGGCTCACCGACGGGGATCGATCCTAGACCGACCGCGCATTGGGCGAGCGCTTTAGCGTTTCATATCACTGGGCTACGTCGGTAGGCCCATTGGACAGTACGTCCCGGCCTCCCCCTTCCCCCTTCCCCCTCCATCAATTCGCCGGCATACGCGCACTTATTTTAATGAGCAACCTCGCACTATCAGTCTACGCTACGAAATAACTAGTATTCGTACAATGCATAAACATGTATAAAGACTGAATACCGGCTTCCCCAAAAAAACATACCATCATCGTAAAATTCGTCAACCGAATAACTTAGCACGAAGTTATCATCAACTTTCACAATCAACGGCACGCACAGGCAAGTTTTCTGCTCTTTCGGAACTACTCGGAAGTAGCTAAATACACGGTAGCCGTCGGTAATGGAGGGGAGTGTTCGCTATATACACGGTATAGGTTGCTGAGGTTACATTTACACGGCCAAACATGTACTGGCGATAAATGAACATCTGATTTATCCACTGATGTTATTGATTGGTGATTGATCGATTGAAAACATATTTTATTGTATATAATATTATGACAGGCTCTGATCAAAATCCGGGGGGGGGGGGGGGGGGGGGGGGGAACTAATTTTTATAAACAAATGAAACACTATACAAATTAAACCCTGATGTACACGTATGCTATTTTCTGGAGTAAAAAAAAAGTTTAAAAAGTCAGATTCTCGTGGGGGGTGGGGGTGGGAAGGGTACGGCCCTGTATGACATAGAAATTGTATTGAATGGTGCACGGTGTGTAACCTTAAGAGCCATAGCGTATACAGGTGCTCCCATTTTTGTTGGGGGCGGGAGAGGGAGGGCTGATTTAAACAACGATGCCCGAATGTTGAGATTCCCAGTCTGGAGCTCGACGCGGTAACACGTGTTTGTTTCGCTTGTGCACACTGCACGTGCTTTCGCGCCTCGACTTGGGGATCCTTCACTTCGTTGTTTTTGTCAGCGAAGTGAAGTTTTCTACTGGGATGTATGCGGCCGTTGGAACAGATTGAACGCTGGAACGCTTCTCGTTTCGACAGTCTGCACCATCAGGTTGGATTCTCTTTTTTTTTAGCGAGATTCCTTGCCTCCACGTCATTTCTCCGTCTGACTATGTTGACTTGTTTTTTTCTGCAGAACGCCACGGTTGTTCGCGTTTAGTCTCTACATGTCCGAGCCTGTCCTAGCAGCACTGGAAGATTGACCGCCTCACTCTAAGAAGAAATAGGAAGCGGGGTCGGCCCCTACTACTCTTTTCTAGACTACTTTGTTTTATTGTGATACCATCTCGTATCCTCCGGAGTCGGGCCCGTCCGCACCACTATCCAACCCAAGACGACTGGACTATACCCTAGTCTGATTCTCTCTCTCGTTCAGACGGATCCGGCTTCTCAAGATCTGTATTTCAGCACAGCACTACACCTTCAACGTCTATTGACTGTCAATCTAGGGGTTTTCTTGACGGGATGCAACCCATCTCGTCCCTACAAGCTGTGCGCCCTAACGGCCTTAACGAGGCCACTCACGTGGACATATAGATCGGACTTTAAACTTTTAGACCTTCGTTCAAAAGTTTATGTCGAAATTACTTTCTTTTTTTAATATTATAAATAGTCCGAATCTGTCTTCTTTCTCTTATTTATTTTTGGACTGTCCATCTAAAATGCTCCAAATTATATAAATATTCGACCGAGCAGTCAATTCTTTTTTATTTTTAGCTTGTAACTTTTTTCTTTTTTTTTTAATTCTATTAACTTTTTTACTAATTGCTATTTTTAAAATTCTGCCCATTTTCAACTGTACCCCCACCCCCTCCATCCCGAGTCAGGCCACCGATCCTATACTTTGTTTTATCATCTCGTATCCTCCAGAGTCGGGCCCGTACGCACCACTATACCAACCCATAAGGACTGGACTATACCCTAGTCTGATTCTCTCTCTCGTTCAGACGGATCCGGCTTCTCAAGATCTGTATTTCAGCACAGCACTACACCTTCAACGTCTATTGACTGTCAATCTAGGGGTTTTCTTGACGGGATGCAACCCATCTCGTCCCTACAAGCTGTGCGCCCTAACGGCCTTAACGAGGCCACTCACGTGGACATATAGATCGGACTTTAAACTTTTAGACCTTCGTTCAAAAGTTTATGTCGAAATTACTTTCTTTTTTTAATATTATAAATAGTCCGAATCTGTCTTCTTTCTCTTATTTATTTTTGGACTGTCCATCTAAAATGCTCCAAATTATATAAATATTCGACCGAGCAGTCAATTCTTTTTTATTTTTAGCTTGTAACTTTTTTTTTTTTTTTTTTAATTCTATTAACTTTTTTACTAATTGCTATTTTTAAAATTCTGCCCATTTTCAACTGTACCCCCACCCCCTCCATCCCGAGTCAGGCCACCGATCCTATACTTTGTTTTATCATCTCGTATCCTCCAGAGTCGGGCCCGTCCGCACCACTATACCAACCCATAAGGACTGGACTATACCCTAGTCTGATTCTCTCTCTCGTTCAGACGGATCCGGCTTCTCAAGATCTGTATTTCAGCACAGCACTACACCTTCAACGTCTATTGACTGTCAATCTAGGGGTTTTCTTGACGGGATGCAACCCATCTCGTCCATACAAGCTTTGCACCCTAACGGCCTTAACGAGGCCACTCGCGTGGACATATAGATCGGACTTTAAACTTTTAGACCGTCGTTCAAAAGTTTATGTCGAAATTACTTTCTTTTTTTAATATTATTAAATAGTCCGATCCTGTCTTCTTTCTCTTATTTATTTTTGGACTGTCCATCTAAAATGCTCCAAATTATATAAATATTCGACCGAGCAGTCAATTCTTTTTATTTTTGGCTTGTAACTTTTAATTTTTTAAAAATTCTATTAACTTTTTTTTACTAATTGCTATTTTTAAAATTCTGCCCATTTTCAACTGTACCCCCACCCCCTCCATCCCGAGTCAGACCACCGATCTTATTTAATTTCTTTTTGACCACCCGATCTAATCTAGCGACCAAATTTAATGAGTAGAATTTTCTTTATTAATTATATTAATTAGAGATGCGCATCAAAATTTTAAAGGCCCACTATTTAATTTTTGGATGTAAATTTCAAAATTGTCCGCTTAATTTTTTTCTGTCCCGGGACAAGCCCCTGGCTATCCAGAGACAGACCCCGGGACGGACATGCTCGAAACTCTAGTGGTATATGAGCATGTAAAAATTATTCGCACTCGCACCCGAATGTGGATAACAACATTTATTCATATTAGCAGGGGCGAGGCGTAGCCCAGTGGTACAGCGCTCGCTTGAGGCGCGGTCGGTGTGGGATCGATCCCCATCGGTGGGCCCATTGGACTATTTCCTGTCTGTGGGATGGTGCATATAAAAGATCCCTTGCTGCTACTCAAAAAGAGTAGCTCATGAAGTGATGGGATTCCTCTCTCAATATCTGTGTGTCCTTGGCCCTATGCCTGACGCCATATAACCGTAAATACAATGTGTTGAGTGCGTCGTTAAAGAAAACATTTTTTTTTTTTTTTTTTTTTTTTCATATTAGCATTACTGCCAAACATCTATATAGGGTTGCAAACGAATCACTACGTAAAAGTCTATTGTTTTTAGCCAAATTTGAGGATTTGCTCCAGCACTGGGGAAGTTCTCATCCTCCCAACCCCCCCCCCCCCCCCCCACTCCGTCTTGTATGTGTAAAGTTAAATATCAAGAGCAGTCAGTACACAGGCAGCCCAGATAGCTGAGATGTGTGTCCAAGAACCTGGCTTGAACCTTAATTGGATATAAGTACGAATTCAGGCTGGTAGGTACTGGGTTCGTATCCCACCTGAGGCAACGGGGCATTTTCCATGTCAGTACCAGCTCCAACCCAGAGTGAGTGCACTGCTAGGCTTAATGGTGTAAGACCACCTGCACAGAGTTTCACCCACTTCATTGGTGCGATTATGGATGTGTCTCCCGAGTGTATGGCCCGAATGAGGGGTATTTACCCGGCATGTACTGCAGGTTCCGTGTACCCCGGGCTCGGGTGATATCGTGATAGGTCAATTGATAGCAAGCGTGGAGCACGGCCCTTCAAGGTCAACGTATATCAAAAACGTAATTCACTATTGTTTGGTATCTACGTATACGTTTTACAATATATATGAGGTATCAATAAAATAAATATTTAAAAATTTACACGTTTTTGTTATATTCGTAATAAAAAGTCGCGTTTTTCCCATCGCTTGCCAAAACGCCTGTCGACACCAAGAGCCAGGTCACGTGATCCCGTGACGCGCTAACCGACATAACATGAAAACGTGATTCGCAGCCTTTCAGACATTTTATAAAATCATATATACACATGTATGCATATACATAGTGTGACACACCCCCCCCCCCCCCCCCAATCCCAATATAAAATCATGCCTACGCCAGTGGAGAGTACCAAGCCTAGAACGATAAAAAAAAAAAATATGCGGCTTGTATTTTATAATTAAATACAAACATTTTGTGCGTGCGTGTATGTATACACACACACACACACACACACACACACAAAGTTCGTATACACTCACACACGCACGCACACACAATACATACACACACACACACACACAGACACAGTGGCCTCTGTCCAAACTAGCATCCATCTAAACCGGCATTATTTGTAAACCGGCGGTTTTAAAGTCTCGTTCAGCTACCGTTAATTTATTAGGAAACAAAAAATCTGTCGACACCGGATGCCTTCTATTTCGGAGTTATGATGCAAATTCAAGAACATGTAGTAATTAGCTCTGTCTACACGGCGCGCGATCTTGCTCCATATACTGTCTACACTGGCATGCGATCATACCTACTGCCTGCCAGTGGTCACCTTTTAACAATGACGACAGTTTCCCAGTAATTAAGACACCATAGGAAGTGATATGAAATAATCGCGCCTCTTTGAAAGCTTAACAAACAATGAACAACACCTGTAGTAACGGGTGTAGGGAGCAAAATAAATCGTATTATTATTTGAATGTGTTCTTACCTGCATTGCATCATACCGATCTGTCTAAGACAATCAGTTCAGAACCCTATTTTATGTGATATTAATCAATAAAATAATGTTATTTATTCTGCTTGTTGTTTTAAATGCGTTCGGGTCTGAACACATATTTTTATTACAGTCAACTGTTAATATCCCACTTTCAAAAGTCGGGACTGAACTTGTGTCCTGCTGTTGACAGGTAGGTAGGTAACTAGGTTAACTTGCTTATATACCACTTCCTCGCCAATCGAGGTACCATTACAGTAGATGTACAAATGTGTTAAGACCAAAATGTCCAAACTAACGTCTGTTAAGAATCAGCTGTTTTTCGAACAGTTATTCTCTGCTGTCGGCATGTTGACCTACTAACAGAACGCCTGATGCTACGTCACAGGTCTGATGCGGGTCAAATCGACTGAGCAGTGGGTTTTTTTCCCCAAGCCTTTTACAAAAAGTCACTTTATTAATAACTGGGATGGTATTTTTGTTTTATATTTTTAATACTGTAATGTTTATGTATTTGTTATATACTGTGTATTAATAATGTGCTATGATTGTGGACCTTTAAAGTAGTCCCATTCCGGAATGGAAATACTGCAGCTTCACCATTCATCTCATCAACATCCATGTTTCTAATGTCCAAAAAACAATAAATGTCTTAAAGTTTGTCTCTGTGTTAAATGTGTGTGTATAATTTTAATTTCAAAAATAAAAAATAGAAAAAGAGGATATAAGCACGAAAATTAGTTGAAATGAAGATACACAGACTTGAGTTAAAGAGCTGCTGAATGTAGGCCTATTATCTGAAGGCCTACTCAGTTGTAGAATATATTTCACACCAAGTCCGTTTAAGAGCTGCTGAATGTAGGCCTATTATCTGAAGGCCTACTCAGTTGTAGAATATATTTCACACCAAGTCCGTTTAAGAGCTGCTGAATGTAGACCTAATATCTGAAGGCCTACTCAGTTGTAGAATATATTTCACACCAAGTCCATTTAAGAGCTGCTGAATGTAGGCCTATTATCTGAAGGCCTACTCAGTTATAGAATATATTTCACACCAAGTCCATTTAAGAGCTGCTGAACGTAGGCCTATTATCTGAAGGCCTACTCAGTTGTAGAATATATTTCACACCAAGTCCGTTTAAGAGCTGCTGAATGTAGGCCTAATATCTGAAGGCCTACTCAGTTATAGAATATATTTCACACCAAGTCCATTTAAGAGCTGCTGAATGTAGGCCTATTATCTGAAGGCCTACTCAGTTATAGAATATATTTCACACCAAGTCCATTTAAGGGCGGGACGTAGCTCAGTGGTACAGCGCTCGCCTGATGCGCGATCAATCTAGGATCGATTCCCGTCGGTGGTCCCATAGGGCTATTTCTCGTTCCAGCTACTGCTCCACAATTGGTGTAACAAAGGCCGTGGTATGTACTATCCTGTCTGTGGAATGCTGCATAGAAAAGGTCCCTTAATTGCTGCTAATCGGAAAGAGTAGACGTGGGGCAGCGGGTTTCCTCTCTCATTATCTCAGGTCCTTCTAACCATATCCGACGCCATATAATAGTTTAAAATGTGTTTAGTACGTCATTAAATGAAACATTCCACTAAGCATTGGCGTAGCCTGGGGAAGGGAGGCACAGCCCTCTAATCACATCTTCCGTGCAAAAACCATGTGGGTGCTCCTCTCCATGCCCACTCCCCCCCCCCCCCCCCCCATAAAATCTTGGCAACAAAAATGCCATCACTAACAACTAGCACAATGTCCTGGACAGACAGCCCAGATAGCTGAAGCGTGTACCCAGGACAGCGTGCTTGAACCTTAATTGGCTATAAGCACGAAAATAAATTGAATTGAAATGAAATGCTATTGATGTCGTTGTGTTTGACAAAAATATTGTTATTATTTTAGTTTTATTAAGTTATTTACTTTATTTTTTAAATTTGTATTTTATTATTTATTGCTGGAGCGCCTCTACAAACGGTTCGGTTTCTTCACAAAGACAAAAGAAGATGGCTGCGTTTGTGAAGTTGTGCACGATTAGCGGAACCATTTCCCGGCATGTCACTGTCATGCGGAAATTTTCAGGTATATTAAACGCCAGATGTCATTTGAGTAAGATGTAGATTTAGTACCGCACACCAGAATAGCATTTACAAAAACAGACACATGCTACGAATTTTTTACAATGGTTTTGACCACGAGTTACGAAGATAGTCCCCCCCCCCCCTCCCTCCACTCCCCCAATCATCCAATGTGACAGTGTCCTTGACTCCTTGGCTTTTGATCTTGATGTCTGAGCCAAACTAATCGGTAGCATTGCTGGTGATCTGGTCATGCATACCCCCCCCCCCCCCCCCCCCCCCCCCCCCAATCACACACACACCAGTGATAGACCGGTCTATTTAATTTATGTTTGACTTAATACTTGTTTTTAATAAATCTGCATACGATTGAATTCTGACATCAAAATATTTTTCTTGAATTAAGAAAAAACTTCCCAAAAACAAAGTGCAGAAATGAGGTAAAGACAAGTAGACATAGGGCTAGCTCTGGGTCAGCAGAACATTTCGCCAATTAATCTATTAAACTTCAAAAATTGTGAAAACCCAGTTATTTTGTCACAAAAGATCAATGGTATAATATCCGCCCGGTCCCCTCCATTATTTTTTTAGTTAGGGTTGAGGGTTAGGGTTAGGGTTAGGGTTATGGCTGGGGTTAGGACTAGGGTTGGGGTTAGGGTTGGGGTTAGGGGAAGGGGGGACCGGGCGGATATTTTTCCGCCAATTGTTTTTTAAATTCGCAATTGGCGAATTTGGCAAGTGTCAGAGCTAGCCCTGAGACATTTAAAATATTTTTATACATGTATAGGGAAATGGATATATATGACCGCCATTTTGCACTGTGTGCACTATATTAAATCATAAATGGCGTGTAATATTGAACAAACCTAAATAAACAAGTTTCACACTGCTGTCATTGTCAAAGTCTCATCTGCTTCACAGATTCATTGCATAAGAGTTTTGGTGGTGTCACTCTTCAGGGCTTGAACTTAGCATTAGCCTGGGTTGTTTTGGCTACCAATTTGTTGCCTGGGCTACCAGATGTCTAAACCCAGTAGTCCACCAGTCTACTAGACTATTTTTGTGCATCCAGTTGCTCCACAATCAACAAGACGCTTAAAGACGTAAACATCCCACCTACCACAACATGTTTAAATAAAAATAAAGTATTTAGGTTTTTTTAATTTATTAAAATTATAGGGCTACCAATTTTTACTCAGGGCTGCCAGATTTTATAACCTGGTAGACCGGTAGGCTACCACTGAAAAAAGTTACGATCAAGGCCTGCTCTTAAAAACAATAGCTTGGTTTACACAAAAAATGGTTTGTGTAAAAATCAGACGAGAGCCTTGTGTATGGAATTTTATTTTATTTAGATGAAATTATCAGGTGAGCTTTAACTCACATGCATTTAAAGGACAAAATACATGTGCATATATAGGACCATCAAACCTCACATGTAGGAACAACTGACCTACTTTTCACAGTCTACTGCACATAACAGTAAATCCTTGTCCGGACCATATCTTGCATACAGATGCATACAGGACCATCAAACCTCACATGTAGTGTAGACTAGAAATGTATGCACTTAATGTGCACCTTGCACTAGCCAAATGAAAATAAAAATTCTAACGAACGGATTTAAAAATACAACTACCAGTCTGATGATTATGTCATTTGAAGTGCAGACTATTATAACATTGTCAAACAATAACATCGTTATATAGGCTGGCGGAATAGTAGAACTTCTGGTGGGCAAGTAAATTTTAGTTGGTTCTGGTCTTGCAGTCTAGTGAAATATTTTCCATTTCTGCACCCCTGTATACTGAACAAGAAGAAATCAAAATGACGAAACCGACAACGTTTATAGGTAAAATAAATCATGTTATCATTAACACTGTCAAGATAGCCATATTGTTTAATGTCACTTGGAACGAAGTTCAAATTCACATGGAAAAGTTAAATTATATTTTGGTCCTTTAAATGAAATAAATAAATAAATAGTTTTTAATGAGCTGAAATGAGAGAATGACGTTAATAGTTGTTCTTTTTATGATTTTTCTGTAATATTAATTACCAAACCAAATAAATTATACATAAATGCAAATAAATGTAATGACTGTTGTATTAGAGCTGAAATCTTTGCCTACCCGATGGAAGGCAGCAATTCCATGACTTCACTATACAAATATCTCTGACTGAGATAATCATCATAACCATCCAAATGTCCATCCAACTCTCGAGTGGCAGAGTACTCCGGCTATGTCCAATAGTGTCTGTTCTAAAGATGAAACACCTGACCGATTCATTTGAACTATTATTTACCTTGTGAAAACTTCATTTGGACTTGTATTATACAGAGATACCAATTTGAATACTCCAGCAGTTTTGTGGTTCACTGCTGCAGCGTTTCTGACAGAGGGTAAAATGGGTATGGTACCATACTCAAAAACCTTTGCAGATTTTTTTTTGAAGTTAACTTTTTAACAAAATTAATTACTCTTATCATTATTGTATGATTTTTAAACCCTAACCCTAAACCTAACCCACTTTCTTTCTGTGGGAGGACCCCATACCGCCTTTTGACTGTGGTTGGATTCAATTCCATAGTGCCATACAAAAAAATATCTTTCTGGCAGAAACACTGGGTTAGTATAGCATTTCCGCAAGCAGGCGAGTGTGACATCACAATACATTTTGGCAGTCCACTGTGGATTTTGAATGGAATTTCTTCCAAGCTGTAGTCACAATATACCGGTAATCATCAGTGCTGATAGGATAGGGCGGGACGTAGCCACGTGCTAAAGCATCTGCCTGATGTGCAGTCAGTCTAGGATCAATCCCCGTTGTGTGGGCTATGGGCTATATGTCGTTCTAGCTGTGTCACCGCAACTGGGCTGAGTTCACCCAGACTGTGTAGAAAAGCATTCACTAGACTGGTTTATGCACTTCACGTTAAACCAAATGACCATGTCAGGGTTTCTGCCAAAGGGTAAAATGGGTATGACTTTTGACAAAATTAATTACTCTTATCATAAATGTATGATTTTCTTAACCCTAACCCTAAACGTAACCCTTTTTCTTTCTGGGGGAGGTCTGTCATACCTCCAGTTAACTGGTTGCATTCAATTCCATAGCGCCGTACCCAAACATTTCTTTCTGGCAGAAACACTGCATGTTAGGAACCAATCAAATAGTTCACAAACGCTAGCGAAATGTTTGCTGGCTGAACTTGGGGCTGGTATATGCTATCCTGTCTGTGGGATGCTGCCTGTAAGAGATCTCTTTGCTGCTAATGGGAAAATGTAGCAGGTTTCCTCGCTAAGACTATGTTATATACAAATTACCAAATGTTTGACGTTCAATAGTTGATGATTAATAAATCAATGTGCTGAAGTGGTGTCATTGAACAAAACGTGGTAATTAGGTGATTTTTGAAGATTAGAATAGAAACCTACTCGTCCAGTGCATTCATACACATATTGAATTAAAGGGGACTGTCCCGAATTTGCAGCCATTGTAAGATGTTTGCGATAACGGAGCCTTGTTGGCGAATACTATATCATACTAAATACATTTTCTTGTTTTGAATACCAGTGTTTGTATATCGAATGTGTTTGCGGTCATATACTAATGTTTGTAGCACTCGGTTTTTACTTTAATTTGTGAGTTATATTTTTTCGATCCTATGAAAATATTGGGAGGTAAAATCTGGTTTGGGATACTACAAGCATTAGGACAACAACAAACACCTTATAAATACAGACACTGATATTGTATATACAATATAATAGAAAATGTATTTAATTTGTATATTACATCATCGAAAAGGAGGTTGGGTGGCATTTAGCTCAATTGGTTGAGAGCTCGTCGGAGGAGCTTGCATCACAGGATCAAACCATTTCGGTGGATCCATTCAGCTGGTTGGGGTTTTCTCATTTCAACCAGTGCACCACATCTGGACAAAGGCCGTGGTATGTACTTTTCTGTCTGTGGGAAAAAGCATATAAAAGATCCCTTGCTGCATTAGAAAAATGTAGCGGGTTTCCTCTGATGACTACGAGTCATAATTACTCAAATGTTTGACATCCAATAGCTGATGATTAATTAATCAATGTGCTCTAGTGGTACCGTTAAACAAAACAAACTTTTCTCTCTTTTTTATCGAAAAGGCTCTATTGGTGGGAAACATTTTACAATGGTTGTAAACTCAGGACTGTCCCTTTAAACATTGTTTCTGGTAATCCCTATGTAGAGGTTACCACAAAATGTGCGTCTCGTTACTTGGGTTAAAAAAAAGTAAAGTTTGTTTTATTTAATGACGCCGCTAGAGCACATTGATTTTTTATCTTGTCATCGGCTATTGGACGTCAAACATATGGTCATTCTGACACTGTTTTTTAGAGGAAACCCGCTGTCGCCACATAGGCTACTCTTTTACGACAGGCAGCAAGGGATCTTTTATTTGTGATTCCCACAGGCAGGATAGCACAAACCATGGCCTTCGTTTAACCAGTTATGGATCATTGGTCAGTGCAAGTGGTTTACACATACCCATTGAGCCTTGCGGAGCCACTCACTCAGGGTTTGGAGTCGGTATCTGGATGAAAAATCCCATGCCTCGACTGGGATCCGAACCCAGTACCTACCAGCCTGTAGACCGATGGCCTAACTATGACGCCACTGAGGCCGGTTTACTCGGGTTACGTACGGATTAACACATTCGTATTTCCAATTACTAGTCATACATGTATACAATTCCTCCACAGAAACTTTCATCTCTGCCTTGGTATTAGATTTACTACCAATAATATGTTTCATCTAGTCCCCCACCCATGCTCCGCTGTGCCCTCGTTATTTAAAAAAAAAAAAAAAAAAACCTCCCCCCTTAACCCTCTCACCCAACGTCTTCACCTCGCCTTCTGCTTAAAGAAGTATTGTTTTCAACTTCACTGGTGTGTGGTAACCCATCCTGGTAACCTGAACGACCGTTCTTGGCTTATTTCGTGATCTACGCTCTAAGTTCTAACTGTCTTGTTTTCACGGCCTGAGTGAGTGCTCCGCGTACGAGACATGGGGGTGGGGGGTAGGGGCTTATTTCGTGATCTACGCTCGAACTGTCTTGTTTTCACGGCGGAGAATTGATCTGATCTTGAAGCTGAAACGTCGATTACTGGTAGATAGTGCGTCAAGTAACAAATATTATCCTTCTAAATGGTAAATGATTTGTTGCCCTGAGTGCAATGGGTCGGTGGATCGGTTCCCTCATGGATTTGAAGGTGGGATCCCCCCCCCCCCCCCAAAGTGATAATGACGACGTGTACATTAAAGAGCCATGGCCTGTATTCTCAAAGCTATCTTAACGTGGCGATGTTGAAGGCTAGAGCGGATGTCGTAGCTTACAACGGTTTCACGATATTGTAGCAATAGATGTCCTGAAATGGCGGAAGCAAATATACAAGGGGGGGGGGGGGGGGGGAGCTGACTTTAATCGAGAGCGCAAGCAAAGTTTTAACTGGGTTCGGGGGTATGCTCCCCCTTAAAATTTTGAAAACTAGATGTCCTGAAATGCAATTTTCTGCATTCTACAAGTAAAACCGGCCTCGGTGGCGTCGTGCTTAGGCCATCGGTATACAGGCTGGTAGGTACTGGGTTCGGATCCCAGTCGAGGCATGGGATTTTTAATCCAGATACCGACTTCAAACCCTGAGTGAGTGCTCCGCAAGGCTTAATGGGTAGGTGTAAACCACTTGCACCGACCAGTGATCCATAACTGGTTCAACAAAGGCCATGGTTTGTGCTATCCTGCCTGTGGGAAGCGCAAATAAAAGATCCCTTGCTGCTAATCGGAAAGAGTAGCCCATTTAGTGGTGACAGCGGGTTTCCTCTCAAAATCTGTGTGGTTCTTAACCATATATCTGACGCCATATAACCGTAAAAAAATGTGTTGAGTGCGTCGTTAAATCAACATTTCTTTCTACAAGTAAAATTCATCTCTGCCTTAAGATTTACTACCAATAATATTTATTTATTTAGAATTGACAGCCATAAGCGTACGAGACATGGGGGTGGGGGGTAGGAGAGGCATGTAACACACACACACCCCCCCCCCCCCCCCCCCCCCCCCGGTGCTGGAGCAAAACCTCAAATTCGGGCAAAACATATACAGATATTCGGAGAAAATATGCTAACATGTATTCCCATCATTCTACCCTCAGAATTAATTGTAATCCATGTAAAATTGCGTGTTTATTCGTTTGCAACCATATATAGCTGTTTGACAGTAATGCTAATAATAATAAATGTTATTATTCAGATTCGGGCATTTTCGTTTCATTCGGGAAAAAATGCCAATATCCCCCTCCCGCCCCTGCGGGCTAGTGGTTTCCCCCCTCCTCTCGTCATCGCTCGATCGTGGGTTTTTTGTTTTCTTTCATTCTTTTTCTCTCGGCTGAAATTTCGTTTAATAAATTTGATTGTGACGTTTGTCATCGAATAATATCAACAACGCAATGAGTATATATAATTATAATCCACTTGAGCTAGGTCTGCAAACTGCAGTAACATGCTATCTCTACATCGTCACAGTTACAGCATGCATTGTTTACCTTTCCCTTTCAAGTTTCTGGCACAGGAAATAAAGTCTAATGACATGCGTGTTTTGATTGGTTAGACACGTCACGTGGTCGTTAATCTCGCACATGTTTTAGGCTAAGAACTTGGAAATCATCAATCGCGACGACAGGTTAATCTCAATCAAGTAAACCCCAGCCATGCTTTGAATTTCAGTGTTTGTTTTGTTTACCTATTGTTTTTTAATTTAACACTTCGCTAACATGTGGTTATCGGCAATCAGGAAAACAATTTACTTTAATGGTAACCGCATATGCAATGACTCGGCTTGGCCTATTACGTGTAGCGGTTTGGATAAACGTCATAGCTGCCGATACAAGATAATACCTTTTTTGTTCATCAACATGTCACGTAAACCATATTTGGCACCAACCATGTACAATTAATTATAAATTGAATCACCTAAAAAAAATTTTTTATAAAAAATTAATTACTTAAAATATCTCCATAAAAGAACCCCAGATACGAGCTCTTAGCGGAAATTGCCGATCTTTAATGAGCAGGGCAGTCACGAGGTCCGTGACGTCAGAGACGCGTCGCTTGATCTGAAGCCTTACACTTAAAAGCATTAGTCCGTACCACTCATAAAGAATCTAAGACTTGCACAGCTTACCAAAACAATGAGTGTTCGTTCGCAAAACGTTTTGCCGTATCAATATGAGCTGTTAGTAAATGAAGAAAGACACACATTTACTTACAACAGTGATACTGAAGAAAAAACGGATAGCGAGTCAGAGGGTGGATTAACTGATGGTGCCAGACCAGACCGGTCGACCAATTTACAGCCCGGAGCCCGAAAGTAACCCGGAGACAAAACCAAAACTCGGATGCTAATGCCGAGGTGTATACTGTTCATATTTAGCATAAAGATACACCTCGATATGATGTATTTAAATATGTAAAAAATATAAATGTAGGACAAACATTTTTTTTGGGTTTTTTTGTTGAAAATATCGCATTTTTTATGTTCGGGCTGTACATAATGAAATCTGTATGCACAGTGTAAACAAACGCTCTAATTTACGACAAGGCGCTTCACTTTCATTAACCTGGCTTGTAAAACAACATAAATGACTTGAGAGTATAATCAACTTTTAAACTAAATATATTTCTATTTGCATCAATAGAACGAAATGGGGTTATAGTATTTTTCTCTCATAAAAAAAGTAGCATATTATTAGGCCTATTGGTAGGGTGCGTTAGAGTAAAAACGACCACTCACGATACCCAAGTGATAATTTTCTTTTCTTTGGTACTACGTAATTGGTCAGTTTTGTAATTTTAGATGGGAAAGTCTACTTAATCAAGGGTTTTACAGCATTATTTACAGTAATGAAGCAGGGCGGCTGATAATGTTCATTAACATTGTACTATAGTCGCGACAGGTTACGCCACAATACCCTGTGATCTTAAAAAAACTGGCACGTATTTTGTACGTATGTCTAGACCGTGGTAATCACTTACCTGGACGATAACCCTGCAATATACACCTGCCAATCAGGAATCACATGTGCAGGCCACGGAAAGAAAGGACCAATTAACTAAAACAACACTCCGATTCTCAAGTCAGCCCGTGGATGAAACATAATAGTTATTTCGACACCGACAGTAATGGTTTATTTTGTATTGAACTTCGTGTTGCTTTGGGGCTTCGGGCGATGAGGAACGTTTTTGTGACGTATTCCGCCCGAAGATTAAAAACATTATATAAAATTATTATTGTTTTCTACACGTTTTTTAAAAACATATTTAAATACATCGTACTGAGATGTATCCTCATGCCAAATCCCATGTTTGTATATGCCATATTTAATTACTTGTTGACGTTTCCTTCTTCGGACGGTGAATACAGATTTTGTTATGTAGGCCTACAGCCCTAACATGAAAAATCTTATTTTTTTCAAAAATTCTACATTTTTGTTTTAACATATATAAATACATCATGCTGAGGTGTATCTTTGTGCCAAATATGTACAATGTACACCTCGGCATTCGCAACCGAGTACTGTTTTTGTCTCCGGGTAACGTTCGGGCTCCGGGCTGTAAATGGGCCGACACCAAAGTACTATGCGGTGTTGGTGTCCAATCTTTTCTTTTGCGATAAAATACACGCGTCTTTCTTCGGATACCATCCTTGTGAAAACCATAAAAAGACAATCCCGATCGTTTAAACTGTTTATTTTTACACCCAAAGGCCGCGCAGTACGGCACTGTTGAACTGGGACTGGGAAACTCTTTTTACGTGCCCCTATCCACAAGGGTTCAGGCACGCCCACCCCGGATTCAGCGTCTGACTGCGCCAGTGACCGACTACGGGGCGGGAGAGGGGGGGGGGGGGGGAAGTGTGTGAAAGAGATGAAGGTGACAATTTTTAATAGTGTGGTAAGACCACTTAAAAACAGAGCCAAAGTTAAAAATAATTTGGGGTCTATGATTACATATGTTTATATTTATATTAATATAAAAGCACCATAATTATAATTAAACCTATAACATTCTATTGTTTTATAATATAATTAGTAGGTGCATAGTTATAATTAAATTTTCAATCGGGCATTTCAAAAATAATATATACTATACTTATACATTTAATAATAATATCTATACATATATATATATTATATATATATATTTTTTATTTCTTAATTTTATTATTTAACTTTAGCCCTAGAGGTAAAAGGATTCGCAAAGGGGGGAACCCAGCGCCACCGAGCAGTCCGGCGTTCCAACAGGCGGGGCCCAATAAGGTAGATCCGGATTTCCATGGGGGGGGGGGATGCGGGGGGGGGGGAGGCCTCCTAACAGGCATCCCTACCGGCCCAAACCGCCAACGCCCTATCGCACCCAAATATGCACCCTACCACGGCGTCCCCCCCCCCCCCCCATCCCAGGTTATCCATATAACACAGATGGGCCGTATTTAAATGAGATGAGTGGTATGATATAATGATATATAAAAATAACCCGCGAGCCGCCGTCTGGTGTGGTTGTGAAACCGTTCTCCTCAAGCATTCGTGAGCTCTACACCCCAAGGGGTGCGCCACCTAAACGGATGACAAATGTCATTGCTATATAATCCTCGGTGTCACCCAAGTAACCACTTATTCGTTAAGTGGGTGGCTCCGAGTACCGGTCAGGTTTTTTTTATTTGTATATATACAATTGACCGATCAAATTAATACCGTTTTCTTTTGCGATAAAATACACGCGTCTTTCTTCGGATACCATCCTTGTGAAAACCATAAAAAGACAATCCCGATCGTTTAAACTGTTTATTTTTACACCCAAAGGCCGCGCAGTACGGCACTGTTGAACTGAAAAGATCGTAAGCCCCTTACTCCATATATAAACAGTTAACAACAATGGAAGAGTACAGCGGCTCTGACGTCACTTCCCATTTTTTCCCGAACGCTCACGAAGAAATATGCATAAATCGTACTTTGATACTGATTAGCGTAATTTCTTCATTTTAAGTTGACTACACGTATTTTATTGTTATAAAGTTATTTGTATATTATTTTTATATCATTTTTCTTTTAAAATGAGCTATAATATGGTCTCGTGTCATGTTTCCTTTAACAACGGATTAGATGTCGCCGTTATATTCTTTTGATATCGGTCTGACACGGGATAATGCCCTGTATTTGGCATCACCGTTCCTGGCGACACTGTCGTACCCTCATTTAAATTTAATTATTTTGATAGTGTTTTTAGATACCAACCAAGAGTTTGCTCAATTAATTTTCCCCGGGGGGGGGGGGGGGGGGGACAAAAACGGGACAATGACGATGGATCACACTTGACAAAAGACAAAACGTACGACACGACAAAAAACTGAAAGTTACAACATGATTTAAGTGTTTGTTTTATTTTACTGTTATACTCGTAAATGTGTAATGTTACAAAAATTATATAAAAATCAAGTTATAATTGATCAGGAATTTGGGCTAGTGCTTTATCTTGGTGGGCTAGTGGTTTTCACAAACCCACTAGCCCTGTGGCTAGTGACTTTTCAAAATATTTGTCATACTCTGTATATATATATACATAATGATAAAAAAAATAAAATAATGGCTTGTACCCACACCAACCCATCCCCGCCCACTAGAGACTGTGCCCCCTTCATTAGATATTGTACTCCCACCCCCCACCCCTCCAGATGTTGTTTCTACGGGCCTACATTAATTGGATACCAGCACGAAAATAAGTACATTGTATAAACAAACAACAACAAAGAAGTAATCGAAAGCAATTTGTTGACAGAATGAAACGTTTGTCGTCTTCGGTGACCTATTTTGTAGGAAATTACGAAAAGACGAAAACAAAATGGCTTCTTCTGGCGAAAGAGGACGTTTTAGTATGTATTTCGGAGATTTAGATATTAAATAAATATACATTTGGTCATAATGTTGACTGGTATTTGAAAGGGATGCTACTAACAATTAATTGCTAACTAGAGGGTTGCACAGATTAAAAAGGGCACATGTATATTGTTGAGGACTCGGCGAGTCGGAACGGGTAGAAGTTGACCTAGCTACGCAAAGACTTGAAAGAGGTCAAAACACTGACTTTCCATAACATCCGGGTACACCCACTGTGACCAGTAGGCCCCTACCCTTTCGTCGATTCTTGACATTCAGTTGTTAACGCGATTAAAATGTCTCAATGATGCATAAAACACAAACGTTTAAATATTGCTTTTAACAGTCCACACACAACCAAATTAAAACCGATTTTTGTAGTCAAGATGCGTTATGAGTTTGGGCATTTGGTGTTTACTTTTGTCGGACAGCGTTAGGGGGTGTAAACATTACGGAGAACAAAGGGAAGTAAATAACGATTACATAACGTCTGTACGAGTTATCTTTCCTGGTATTGTTATGTAACAGGTGCTCAGGGATGCGGGAATCACAACTTACAGGGAACGGCTTTCTTCATACTAAGGAATTTACTATAAGTTATTTATGTCTGAGCTGATTGATTTGTAAATTACACACATAAATAGTATATTAACCCTTATCCTGCCGCATTCTTTTTGCTAAATTTAAAGAATTTTCACCTGTTCTACATTTCTAGTAATTTTATTAAAATCCATGGGCATTTTAAAATGAAATTACACCCATATATACCATAATGATCCACCTACTTAATGATAGCATTTTGTTGATGGTTATTTAATTTTTACCATGGTAACAGCTGCAAATTTCAATATACCATTTTTTCATTAATAATTAAGAAAACATGAATAAAACACTACTATTTTTCTTTTAATTTAAGTGTATGCTGTGATTTATTAAGCATAGTGATTGATTTAAAAAAAAAATTAAGCAGACTCCCATTTTTTTCAGAATAATAGGGTGCAATGCACATACTGTCATCAACGCTTTTTTGTAAATTATGAAGATAATGTCCAACATTAACTATTATACATTTTTAATAATATTAAAATCAGTTGACATTTCAGCATGAAGTTACACACATATATACTAAGAATATCCATCTACATAACACTAACATTTTATAGTCAGTTATATTATTTATGTTACCATGGCAACAGCTGAAAATTTCAATATACCATATTTTCATTAATAATTATGAAAACTTTAATTAAAAACTAATATTTTTCTTTTAATTCAAGTCTATGCTGTGATTTATTAACCATACTGCTTGATGTGAAGAAAAAATTAAGTCGACAACCACGTTTTTTCTGAAAAATAGGCTCAGATGCACATTCGGCTGTCAACGCATTTTTTGTAAATTATGAACATAATTTCCAACATTAACTATTATACATTTCTGGTAATATTAAAATCAGTTGACATTTAAGCATGAAATTATACACATATATACTAAGAATATCCACCTACATAACGCTAACATTTTATAGTCAGTTATATTATTTATGTTACCATGGCAACAGCTGCAACTTTCAATATACCATTTTTTATTAATAATTATGAAAACTTTAATTTAAAATTAATATTTTGCTTTTAATTTAAGTCTATGGTGTGATCTATTAACCATACTACTTGATTTAGAAAAAGAATTAAGTAGACAGCCAATTTTGTTTTTGAATAATGGGGTCAAATGCACATACATGTACTACCATCAACACATCTTTGTAACTTGTGGACATTGTGTCCAACATTACATAGACACTAAAAATGTGTATACTATCTCTATTACTTTATATAGCTTTGTCAAATGACACAATTAAAAAAAAAAGAAGGTATATGCCCTTTCACTTCCTGTCATTTTCAAATGAACATTAATTCTGTTACCATGGTAACCAATGCAAAAAGAGGAACCATTTCCCATATGAAATGTTTTAAATGAATTTATTTGAATACAAATCATTGTATAATGATGTAATAATAAGCTCCCAGCTGTTTACAAGAGAAGTGTGAAAATTGTGAATTATGTTACCAAGGTAACCAATGCATAACAGAAAACAAATTTCTAAAAAAATATTATTTTCAAGGACAGAAAAAACAACAATGTATAGTGACATAATTGTACTATGCCTGTAGAAAAGATATATGAAGCTTATTAATTCTGTTACCATGGTAACCAGTTCAAAACTATATGTTACCATGGTACCCAGATCGAAACTGTTACCATGGTAACCAATGCAAACTATTGTTACTATGGTAAAGTATGTAAAACTGGAAACTATTTGCTGTGTGCATACAACTTTTGGGTCATACGGTCAAAAGTAAAGGACACCAGTAATCAATAATTTGAGGGTACTTCAGATCATAACTGCCGCTACTAGGAGGCTATGGGGTTTGGAATCTTTTGAAATTGGACACTGCATTTCATGTACAAACTTTAAGCAGGAGCTATCTTACTATAATCATTCTAAAAATTATTAAAACATATCCATTCATTCCCAAGATTTTAGGGTACATAATTTTACCCTTCATACCCTCTGGCAGAAACCCTGAACACTGATATTAGAATAATAGAAATAGTAAAAAGTATTTTATGCATTTCAATAATTTATTGTGACACAAGATACTTTTGCAATAGTGCTTCACACGGTCACAATTGTAAAAAAAAAGAAGTAAAATGTCCATTCACCTAAAAAATGTTTTAAACCCAAAGAAACAAACATCAACATGTGAGCCCTAATTAAATATGTACCGTATACATAATGTGTATCAATTGTTGAACACTTATGCATGATACAAAATAGATCTAAATGGTCACCTGAGTAAATTGCTGACCACAACTACCAAACATATGGAGTGTGGGGCACCCATTTTCCTTGTGGGATTAAAATGATCAAATTTATGGTTTTGGGTTTTCCAAATAAATTTGGTTGGAAATGGTCTAGTATTTCTGAAGACATAATACTGGTAGTTTAAATGCATTTGTCTATATGATAGATGGTTTAATGAATTTGTCTCCTACCTGAGGGGAGGGGGGACAGGGGACACAACATTAACGAAATTTGCAAAATTTATATTTTTATGGTATTCCTGGACACGACAATTGGCTTAATTTTCCCCTATCTGTGCCCCACCCTTAGGAGAGGGGTAGAATGACCAAATTCACAAGGAAATGGGTCACGGATATGCAATTTCTATATAACTATTGTGAACTCCATCTCCACCTAGGGGACATTTCACAAGTTATATACACTGGTCATCTATTTGCCTTTATATATTATTTGAATACTATCCAGGTATAGCATTTCGGGCAAATGAGCTGGCCTAAAACCTTTTCAATGAGCATGGAAGGTGCAAGACACCATTTTGCGGTCATTTCTGGGAGGTTACATACTTAAAACATCAGTATCAATAAACTATTTTTCTATTCTTTTAACAAACCCCCCTCCCCCCCCCCCCCAATGCATTCCTCCCACACCAGGGGTGGGACGCAGCCCAGTGGTAAAACGCAGTTGGCGGGCTCACTGGGCTATTTCTCGTTCCAGCCAGTGCTCCATGACTGGTATATCAAAGGCCGTGGTATGTACTATCCTATCTTTGGGATGGTGTATATAAAAGATGCCTTGCTACTAATGGAAAAGTGTAGGGGGTTTTCTCTCTAAGACTACTAGTATGTCAAAATTACCAAATGTTTGACATCCAATAGCCGATGATTAATAAATCAGTGTGCTTTAGTGGTGTCGTTAAATAAAAAATAAAACACATACACCATTTCCTCTACCCGTTAGCTGAGGCCCTGCTGTTTGGCAGTATTAAAGCTAATATGTATAATTGTTGTTATCCAGATTCAGGGATTTTCATTCAACTCTGGCAGAAATCTGCCTGCAACCCCAACAAAAATGAGAGCCCATACACTTAGGCCTGTGCCCAGGGCCGTAGCTAGGATTTTTTGTTTGGGGGGGGGGGGGGGGCAACTGAGTAGTTAATAGTCTAAAACTCCTTAAACGGTTAAGAAGAGAATTTTCTTGAAGTTTCTATTATGCTTTCCGGATTTTTTTGTCACTTGAGATGTCACACAAGTAAATCTTGAAAACATTATTATCGGAATCATGAATTTATATTTGTGCAACTTCTTCTGACATGTTTATTGAGGGAGTGAAAGAAGAAGAAGAAATCACTGGCAGTTGGTCCCGCGAAGTATTGTATCTGGGTCAAGCATCGATAATATAGGTCAACTAAACTGTGATATTTTTATCAACAATATACATTTAGGATCGTTTTATGATTTGTGATTATTACATCCTGAATACAACATTTTATTTGCATTAAATAATTTGTTTAACGATTTTTGAGACAAAAACAATGTTTCGAGTCGTTGCCTACACAACATTGTCCGACCTGCTAAGTAGGCCTACGTGGAATTTTTTTCTTTTTAATTGTTATTTAAAAACAAAACAAAATTATCACCATATTTTTAAAATAAAAAACGTGATTACTTACTCTGAATCTATTGCAAACCATTATCCTATTGTAATTTTCACATTTTATATAGGTCCATATAGTTACCGCACGATTTTTGGGGGGTGTTGCGTAACACGAAAAAAGGACCGTGTCGATGTTCTAAAAAACGGTCGATAACTGTTGCATGGAAAAAAAATTGGACCTCGCGGTGAGGGTGTGTATACCCCCGACGCATCCACGCCAATTGGTACCGTACAGGCCTGATGTACTAATCATAAGCGCACGAGATCCCGTTTTGTTTTGTAGGGGTGGGAGAGCGAGAAGGGCAGGCTAATTTGTGCCCGAATTAAACGAAAATACCACCAACTAAAAAACAACATTTATTAGTTTTAGCGTTACTGCCAACCAGCTATATATAATATAGGGTTTCAAACAAAGCACTGCACACTAGTATTGTGAGAGAAATGTTGGAACTACTAGTACATGATGAAAGGGTTTCAGGCCAGCTCAATTTGCCCGAATGTCTCTGTCGTATTCGCCCGAAATTTAGATTTTGATACTAATAAATTTATCAAAATACAATAGATCCAACACTACAGTTTACCTCATGATGATTAATTTATCTTTATAACATTTGCAGATGTGTGTGCAGGGAATGGGTCGCCTGCTCGAGCAGATTAAAAAACCAAAACCAAATTCAATACATATCCGCTATAAACTTCGCTCTCCAGACGCCCCTACCTAAAATCCCAGCACACATGCCTGATTTTTTAAAAATTGTCATCCACCATACAAACATAATTACAAAACATTCACTGCTTATATACGCTAACTTATTCATAAAAAGCCATGTACGGCGCCTCCCCCCGTGGCGGGAAATGTGCTGTCACATGACCTGTTGTTTATAAATAGAAATAGGGAAATGGTGCTTTTCGATGACTGTTTATGCCGTCGGATTAGAACTATTTGATTGAGTTTGTACCTTTTTTTAGGCATTAAAAGTGATACTTGTTCTATTTTAATGCAACTGTCATAATGTAGTTCATATATAATAGTATATTATGACAATTTTGTAGAGGTAAAAGAAACCGCTACCAAAAAACAAGAAACCATAACAAACAATAGCACGGGTATTTTTTGTTTTAAAAAAACCCCATAAGATGTACAACAACAATTTAGCAAATATTTGGATATGTCATTCTAAGACTATTTATTGACATTTTCTTACTTTGTTTTGACAAAAATGTCAACAATTAATTTAGAAAACGATTTTTAAATGAAAACAATGCAAAGTGACGTCATTATGATGACGCCAGATGTGGCAGGGGGGGGTTGAAACCCCCCTGCTCAAGGCGAAAACTAATTTCATATCCCCCCAGACCCCTCCCGCCACGGGCTTTGCCAGACACCTCGACCCCCACCCCTCTGCAAAATTCCCTGCGCCCGCCCCTGCATGTATACACGTCAACGGCAGGAAACGGGTTAATGTTATTTCCAAAACACTTTTTACTGTTTTTGTTACATCAAACCAAACTGAAGTTATTTAAACAAAAAAACCCAAAAAGTCGTTAAGAGGATGGGGCTGACTAGATTAGGTTGAGGAAGGCTTGCATTGCAGAGTACACACACTTGCCAAAATGTACCAGTATTACAAAATAAAGCACACTGAATCAATTTTAAAATTTAAAATGGAGGGGGGTGTACAGCAGGAGTTATATTAAAAGAAATGGGGGGGGGGGCAATACAGCAGGAGTTACACCTGTATATTAAAGTTATATTTTAAAATTATTTCACTGTCTTGGATATAAATATGTCAATTATTTCACTGTTACAGATGTAAATTATTTCAGTCTTGAATGTAAGTAATTTCACTGTCTTGGATATAAACATGTAAATTATTTCACTGTCTTGGATGTAAATATGTTAATTATTTCACTGTCTCAGATGTAAATATGTTAATTATTTCACTCTCGAATATAAATATGTAAATTACATCGCCATCTCTGATATAAATATGTAAATTATTTTACTGTCTCATATGTAAATATGTTAATTATTTCACTCTCGAATATAAATATGTAAATTACATTGCCATCTCTGATATAAATATGTAAATTATTTTACTGTCTCAGATATAAATATGTAAATTATTTCACTGTCTCAGATATAAATATGTAAATTATTTCACAGTCTCGGATATAAATATGTAAATTATTTTACTGTCTCGGATATAAATATGTAAATTATTTCACTCTCAGATGTAAATTACTTCACTGTCTGTGATGTAAATTATTTCACTGTCTCTGATGTAAAATATTTCACTGTCTTGGATATAAAATGTAAATTATTTCAAATTCCTTCAAGGTTGATTGATCCCTGGACTCGGCAAACACTCGACCGCTGAACTATATCCTGCCCCTTTCTCCAATCAAACTGGCCCTAAAATAACAGTAAAATGGTCTACGGAAAGTAGGTCGAATGCAGGCATTGAAATAAGCATAGTGTCTGATAACCTATGTAGAAGTTACCAAAAAGTACAAACATTTATTTTGATGCCAGGAATGTGGTCATTTTTGACATATATACATGTATTTTCAGGGTTATTTAATTTTATTAATTCATTTCAACTTATTTTCGTGCTTAGGTTCAGTTAAGGTTCAAGCACGCTGTCCTGGGCGCGCACACCTCAGCTATCTGGGCTGTCTATCCAGGACAGTGGGTTAGTTGTTAGTTGGTTAGTGAGAGAGAAGAGGGTTAAAACTTGCACTGGGTAGGAGCCGGTACCGGGCTGCGAACCCTGTACCTACCAGCCTTGTGTCCGATGGCTAAACCACGACACCACCGAGGCTGGTGGCCATTTAATACTAGGCCAGTTTTGGCTTTATATATTTTGGGTTTTTTTTTCATCCCTTCTTATAAAACAGGTTTTTTAAATTTATTTTTCTCTTTTCTTCACAGGTACGGCTAGTCGATGGGTAAGTATTTTCTAGTATATCGGACTAAAATACATGTCAGAGCTAGCTCTGGGTGAGCAAAACAGTTCGCCAAATTGTCCATTAAACTTTAAAAATTGCAGAAATCGACAGTTATTTTCCAAAAAAATTCAATTATTACATGAAATTATTTTGCCTAATTAAAATAAAATTTGTCAACTACTTTGAAAATTCACAATTGGCGAATGTGGCAAGTGCCAGAGCTTGCCCTGATTTTGTACATGTATTAATGTAATGAAACTTACAAGAGCTAGGAATTGACAAATACACTTGCAGCGAGTTCCGTTTGATAGCCATAAAACAATATGTAAATTTGTGTAAGCGGTCATGACATTTTCTAAAGCCTTCTAAGATTATATAATGCTTTCAATCCCTGCAATTGCCCATGGCACCTTTTAGCCTTGCACTATATTCAATGGCATGTTTTTTTCCCCGTGGACATTTTCTTAATTGCAGGGGTTGGCTTTTTTAACGGTTTCCCTCCTTTCACTGACAATTGCATATTTCAACCAATATTCATGGGTTTTGTTTGTATTTCTCATTTGTTATTTTGGTA
The DNA here is from genome assembly GCF_016097555.1 of Gigantopelta aegis. Lineage (NCBI taxonomy): Eukaryota > Metazoa > Mollusca > Gastropoda > Neomphalida > Peltospiridae > Gigantopelta > Gigantopelta aegis. Next base: position 30,123,014 of record NC_054709.1, on the reverse strand, counting down.
TTAATATGTACCGGTACTTTAAAAAAAAAAAAAAACCCCCCACCCCCCCCCCCCCCCCCCCCCAAACAAACAGCTGATGCTGCCTGTATTTCATTTATGAATACAAATTATAGATTGATAAGTTTACAGTTACATAAAGTTTGTCATACACTCTCCTATTCCATATGTTGTGTTGTAACACATTTTCTCAAACTCCACACGTTGTTTCTGGTTATTGTTACAGGCCGGCCAGCCGATGGTAGGTTTTATAAACTCCAGACACTGTTTCTGTTTATTGTTACAGGCCGACCAGCCGATGGTAGGTTTTATTGGTGTGGGGAACATGGGCGGTCACATGGCTCGCAATCTGCTCAAGAAGGGCTACCCTCTGATGGTGTACGATGTCTCACAACAACACATGGACACGCTCAAGAAAGATGGTACAATTCTTTTTTTCTTTTTTTCTCTCTCTCTCTTTGTTTTTTAAATTGCCACACACCATTGTGACTTTGTCACGGTTGGGGTGTCCTGATGTATCTCCTAACAAAATAGGCACAAATAGACTTAGTATTAATTTCATGTTCTTGCTTAATAAATATATCCAATTAAAGAAAAGGAAGGAAATTCATGTCAGAACATTGAATATTTATTAAGATTATGTTGATGAACATACGTGAAAATTACTTTTAAAAATAATAATACCGGAAGATGGCTTTAAAATGGCATGGAAAGTCATCGTATTTGTTTTATAACACTAGGTACCAGCAGAAGCCTGGAAGGCTGAGTGGAATTGGTAAATTTGTCCAAATCTGGCAATTTTCCCCTGCGTTTATCTCTATATTTTCTAGTATTTATCCTTTAAAAAAATATACTGGATTAAAGATCAAATCTTTTTCTGCAATATGATGTTTGTTGTGTGTTTATTGTTCATGTTTTAAGTATATTACTTTTTATGACAAAATACTAATTTCAAGACTAATTAACGCTGTGGAACACGCCTCCAGCAGCAATCTGTGCAGACACAAAATGCATACCGACTTTCTTTCGCTTTGCTCAAAAACGCCGTAACTCGTACAAATAATCTAAAAATAGCACGATATTCAGCACAAACTCTTCTTTAATTTGATACCAAATATGTAGTACAAAAAAATAGTATAGTAACTTTAATTCAAGTTTATTTATTTTTTATTTTTTTAAATGACTACTACGGCTTTATTTTTTGAAAAAGACTGACGAAATGTTATATCAAACGAATCGTCATTCAATTGCCTTTAAAAAAAGCTTTGCATGCAGTGGCTAGGTCAAGCGGCGCGCATGCGCAGACTGAAATAAAAAGGTCTATTCCTAGCTTTCTTGGAAAATAACCATGTGCGCGACCACGAGGAATGGCTGAAAAATGTGAGCAAGAAAATTTGAAACCGTCAACGATATACAACAAACTAGGTAATTATCTTATATTTAATTGTTTGCATTTGTTTTATTTATTATTTAGGACCATATTTTTATAAGTTTTAATCACCGATGCATACTTTTAGTTTAATAATTTGACCAAAAGTAGTTTCGATTTTTTTAGCTTGTTGTAAAATGTAAACAAATCGTTAACGGTCGTTTGTCTTTTATAATTGTAAACTTTTATCGCATTTAATAACAGAAATAACTTAAGATGCAAAACAATAAGATGTTAATGCACCATTTCATTTTTTTTATCGACACCAGTTATTATTTTTATGACTGTATTTTCACAATTTTTAAGAATAAAATAAAATCGAACAATTCCAAAATGGCGGACATCGATGATGGTTTCGTTTATTTTTATCAGTTACATTCCAATAGATTGCCTAGTATTTATGTTGAACTTCCATAGCTGGTATAATAATTTCATTAAACTATAGCATCATCAACATGTACGGTACTCATTTAAAATTTAATATTTAAACAAAAACAAAAAAATTAAATTGCTTATCAATTTATGATTCTTCAAATATGTTCATTATGTTACATGATGCCTTTGTCATCCATGTCATTTAACAATGAAGTTTCCAAATATGATTAAATAAAATAGAATACAAATTTTAAAATTAAATCTTATATTTATTATCCATTAAAGAATTGTTGTTCACAATCACAGAAACAGTTATTTTGCTGTAATATTTACTGAATAGTCTTCCTAAAGTACATGTAAATTTTATTTATTTATTTGATTTCGATCAGGCACACATGTAGGGGAGGGTTTTGTGGATCTACCCCTTCTTCCCGTGTTAACAATATCCCCCCATTATTGTTCAGTGTATTTCAGGGAGTATAATCATCACCCCCACCCCTGCCTTAAACTTCACTCAACACAGTATAGACCCCTGCACATGTGCCTGACAATTCAGTAGTTACACACTATTATACTGTTTCATTACTTTCTTAAGCTTTAAAGTTAAACTATGCCTTAAACTATTTGAACAATTTTTTTTATTTTTTTTACTTTTAGATGATGAAAACTTTACAAAGTTGAAAGGATTATTTAATTTCATCGGAAGAGGGCGTAGGCCATCCTTGCCAAAGGTTTCCTGTACCAACAGACTTCTTCTTCAACTCTATCATTTGAAGGAAAATAAAACATGGGATGAACTTTCTGAGTTTGCAGTGCAGTTCTTAAATACCGAAAAAAACAGGATACGTGCATTAATTGAAAAAACATTAAATACTGCTCTACAGCTAAACCCGGCAACTGAGGACTTTGATCACTTTCTTGAGAAAGAAATAACATTTGTAGGCACTTATTTAAATGAACATAGCATTACAAAAACTGAGCTGATTAAAATAATTTTCCAAACAAGTACATGTAGATCAAATGTCATACCCCTTACAAATGGAATTATTTTGGACTTGATCACTTTTCAAAAAAAAGAATGTTTACCTGCTACATGGATCTACACAAGTGCCATTTACTTGTCTGGTGCCAATTTAATTCAAAGTTTATTTAATAAAGATGTAAAGAAAATCCAAGAAACTGCAAAAAAGAAAAGTAGGTCCCGATACCGTGATGAAGAAGCCTATAACAACTTTTACAGGGCGACATACACACAGACCCCTGCTAACACTGTGGTCTTATCTGCAACTGAAAATACTGATTCTGATCTTCCCCCTTCCCGGAAACGAGTTAAGCTGGATGATACAGATTTGTCAGAGAGAAGTGGAAAAAATGTACCCCTCTTTATTGCAGCACAGGCAATTCAAGTCAAGAAGTTCAAAGGTGATGTAGAAGTTAAATGTAAAGAACTTCATGAAGAAAAAGAAACAACAAAAACACTCAGAGAGCTAATTTCTAAAAAAATTCATGAATTCGAGAGAGAGATAAAACAAAAAAATGATGATGCAGAAGAAAAAGTAAGAAACCAAAATGCACTGCAATTAACCATTGAAAATTACAAAAAAGAACTCGAGCAATGTGTGTCAGTGAATGCCAAAAATTCTCAAGAATTGGCAAAAATCAGACATTCATCATACTACAAGAGATTGAAAAGGTGGGACTACAAATTAAGAAAGAAAGAGAAAAGTCTAAATAATAATCACTCAAATTCCAATGATACTGTCCTTAAATTAAAAAACCAACTAAAAAGAACACAAACACTTCTGTCAAACTGCAGACAAAACCTTAAAAAGAAAACAAAGGAAAAACAATGCCTGCTGTTAAGCTACAGACACTGTGGATCAACATGACGAGTTAAATGAAGATGATGATTTGGATGAAACCATCATTGATGAGTGCTGCTTCGGTACATTTGCTTTCAGTAAGCAGGGACAGTATATAGCTGTATACTATGACAATGACTATTTCATTGGGCGAGTAGTTAATGTAAAAAACAGTGAAGAAGCAGAGGTCAAATTTCTTCAAAAATGTGGCATACAATCAAACACGTTTAAGTGGCCAAGACTTGAAGAAATTGAAACTGTCTCATCAGTGTTTGTGTTTGACAGTGACATTGAGATGACAACATCAAATGGTAGAATGTGGTCTGTTCTATGTTCGGAAGCATATTCAAAATTGTGCAAGAAATATCTGTTGTACAAACAGATGTATTGTTAAAAAACAAAATTGGCATATATGTTGATACATTTTTAATTCTGTATATACCAGACTACTTTTCAACTCACTGTTTAAATGCAAAAGACTAATGTGACTATTTTATGTTGTTAATATTTTTTCTACATGTTTTCCGATGGACAAATTCGAAAAATGGACAAAAAGTTCCAGGTATGTTATATGACAAATAATCAGATCTGAACAATGAATTTAACACAGATGCTGGTCCTGTGTATACCCAATCCACATGCCAAATTTCATGTACATAGTTATAATACTTTTTTAATTATAAATTTATGAAAATTGAAGATTTTCGCCATTTTGGGGCCTTTTTTTCCGCTCCCAATTTTTAACATTACGTCATTTTCAAGTAGCTGTAACTTATAAAGTTACACTCCTACAAAGCTGAAAAAAAATAGGTAGATATTATATAACTTGTTATACATAAATTAAAATGCATTAGACCTGTAACATCATTACATTTTGTTTTGTGACCCCATAAAAATTAACACACTATGAACTATGTTAGATAAGTAACGGAAAGCCATCGTATTTGTTTTATAACACACTATGAACTATGTTAGATAAGTAACGGAAAGCCATCGTATTTGTTTTATAACACACTATGAACTATGTAACATAAGTAACGGAAAGCCATCGTATTTGTTTTATAACACACTATGAACTATGTAAGAAAGATGGTACCATATACATGTACGTGTTTGACAATAGCCAATGATCAATAAATTATTTATTTTTTAAACAAAAATCAACAAACTTTAAACTTGTTACAGGAGCTGTACTGGCGTCAAGTCCCGCCGAGGTTGCTGATCATGTTACCCGCATCGTGACGATGTTACCGGAGAGCGCCCACGTACAGGAAGTGTACACTGGGAAAAACGGACTGTTCAGGTAACACAAGATTGGACGGTTTTACAGTATAATAGTATACTGCAGCCTGTAGACCACCAAATCCAATCCATTAGATGTATACATTATACATTATAAAATAGTCTATTTCTAGTTTCAGTTAGTGTACCACGAGTGGTATATCAAAGGCCGTCGTATGTGCTGTCCTGTCTGTGGGATATAACAGATCCCTTGCTTCTAATGGGGAAAATGGAGGGGAGGGGTGGGATTTAGCTCCATCGGTTGTGTGCTCACTTGAGATGCTTGTGTCTTAAGATCAGACCATGTCGATTGATCCATTCAACTGATTGGTTTTTTTCTCATTCCAACCCCAAAAAAGAGTAAAGTTTGTTTTATTTAACGACGCCGCTAGAGCACATTGATTTTTTTATCTTATCATCGGCTATTGGACATCAAACATATGGTCATTCTGACACTGTTTTTAGAGGAAACCCGCTGTCGCCACATAGGCTACTCTTTTTACGACAGGCAACAAGGGATCTTTTATTTGCGCTTCCCACAGGCAGGATAGCACAAACCATGGCCTTTGTTGAACCAGTTATGGATCACTGGTCGGTGCAAGTGGTTTACACCTACCCATTGAGCCTTGCGGAGCACTCACTCAGGGTTTGGAGTCGGTATCTCGATTAAAAATCCCATGCCTCGACTGGGATCCGAACCCAGCACCTACCAGCCTGTAGACCGATGGCATGCCACGACGCCACCGAGGCCGGTCTCATTCCAACCAGTGCACCACAACTGGTCAAAGACCGTGGGGAAAGTGATATAAAAGGTCCCTTGCTATATTAGGGAAAATGTAGCGGGTTTCCTCTGATGATTAAGAGTGATACTTACCAAATGTTTGACATCCAATAGCCGATGATTAATTAATCAATGTGCTCTAGTGGTGGTGTTAAACAAAACAAACTAATTTTATTAAATAGTATACTGTAGGGTGTAGACCATTAAATCAAATCCCATGGAAGTCAATTGTATTATGTGGCTTAAACTGTTTCACACAGCATTTCAAGCAACATATTATACACCATATATATAAATATAATAAAGGCTGTGGTATGTACTGCCCTGTCTGTGGAATGGTGAATATAAAAGATTCCTTGCTGCTAATTGAAAAGAGTAGCCCATGAAGTGGCAAGCGTGTTTCCTATATCAATATATGTGTAGTCCTTAACCATGTGTCTGACGCCATATAAACGTAAATAAAACTCATTTTTTCCCAAACTCTTAATGTTAAGCTCCATTATATTTTCAGTTGATAATACCAACCTTTCTTTGTAGCAAAGGGGAAAAACAAACTCTGTTTATAGACATTACTAATAAAAATGGTAACAACATTTCCCCCTCCCCCAGTCATTTTCCCCCCTGTGTTTTCTCCTCTGGTAATTTCCTTCCTAGGTCATTCCCCCCAGGTCATTTCCCCCTCCCCCGGTTAATTACTTAAATGTTTTTGTTTCTATTATAGCAAGCTAAAAAGAAAGACTGTTTGTATATAGTACTAATGGAACTGTATTATTTAAACAGTGACATACGTGTATATATCACTAGTTAATGACGTAAGATATCGGTTTTATTCTGTAAAGTTTACAATTGTCCATTCATCAATTAACAGGATAAAGCCAATATACTACGTCATTAACTAGTTATTATATTTATCCTGCAGCCCATAAAAATTAAGAGGAAAAGCTATTATTTCTGTTACTTCAGCTACATTGTACGATGACCTAGAGGTCAAATGAGTGATTTTGTAATGTAGCTGTGTGTGTGACGTCACATGCATAACATCAAAAGCCATAATCTGCTGGTATATGTTTATAACTTTGCTTTAATAGATCAATACAAGCAGTGGTTGCAGGATACAATTATGTGTATATGTGTGTGTGTGTGTGTGTGTGTATATATATATATATATATTGTTGTAGCAAGATAAAAAGGAAGACTGCTTTTGTATAGTACTAATGAAAATTAAAACTTTTTTCTTTTCTGTTGTAGCAAGGTGAAAAAGCAGACTTTGTTTATAGATAGTAGTACAATAGACCCGGCTGTTTCCCAGGCGATGGCGGAAGAGGCCACTGAGCATGGGGCGATGTATGTGGACGCACCGGTTTCAGGAGGTACGTTGAGGCGTATCAAAAATAAACAGCTGCTGTTTGTAATGTGCTGAGGCGTTGTTAAACAAACATTCCTTTCCTCTTCGCTCCTCTCAATCTAGGGTGGAAAATACCTGTATATTACGTGTATTTCAAATGATCCTAATTTACATTGCTTGAACTTGAGAATTACTCACACATAGCAACTTTGTTTTTAATGGCCATGGGTAAAATAATGGGTGAACAAACATTTCTCTTTTTTTCGTTTTCTTTTTCTCTCTCTCTCTCTCTCTCTCTCTCTCTCTCTCTCTCTCTCTCTCTCTCTCTCTCTCTCTCTCTTTTTCTCTCAGCCTTTTTCTCTTTCTCTCTCTTCTTTTTTCTGTCTCTTTATCTCTCTCCCCTCTCTAACCCCCCCTCCCTCCCTCCCTCCCTCCCTTTTTCTCTCAGCCTTTTTCTCTTTCTCTCTCTTCTTTTTTCTGTCTCTTTATCTCTCTCCCCTCTCTAACCCCTCCCTCCCTCCCTCCCTCCCTCCCCCTCTCTCTCTCTCTCTCTCTCTCAGGCCATGTGTTAATATAACCATATGTTAGATGCCAAATAGCCGTAGTTTATAATGTGCTGGGGTGTTGTTAAACCAACATTTCTTTCCTTTCCTGTGACTAGGTGTGAACGCAGCACGTGACGCAGTTCTCACGTTCATGGTTGGAGGGACGGACAAGGCGTTCACCGACGCTAAGCTGCTGCTCGACTGGATGGGCAAAAACATAGTGCATTGTGGGCCGGTCGGGACAGGACAGGTGAGTAATTAACAGGTAAACAAGAGCATAGTGCATTGTGGAATAGATAGGTAAGTGATTAACAGGTAAACAACAATAATAATAACAATAAAATCTTTATTTATAGAAGGTAGCTCAGTTAGTTCTAGACTATTCTCAAACTAGAACATAGTGCATTGTGGGCCGGTCGGGATAGAACAGGTGAGTAATTAACAGGTAAACAAGAACATAGTGCATTTTGGGATAGATAGGTGAGTAATTTACAGGTAAACTAGAACGTGGTGCATTGTGGGATAGATAGGTGAGTAATTAACAGGTAAACTAGAGCATAGTGCATTTTGGGATAGATATGTGAGGAATTAACAGGTAAACTAGAACATAGTGCAATGTGGGATAGATAGGTGAGTAATTAACAGGTAAACTAGAGCATAGTGCATTGTGGGATAGATAGGTGAGTAATTAACAGGTAAACTAGAACATAGTGCAATGTGGGATAGATAGGTGAGTAATTAACAGGTAAATGGTGTACCAAGTAATCAGTATTGTATGAGCTCCACGTTGAGACTAGACCAGGTGTTTGGACTGAAGTTTGTTTTTCTTAACAACACCACTAGAGCACATTGATTTAGTATTCATCGGTTGTTGGATGTCAAACATTTGGTAATATTGACATATAGTCTCAGAGAGGAAACCGGCCTTTGATATACCAGTCGTGGTGCACTGGCTGGAACAAGAAATTGCCCAGTGGGCCCACCGACGGGGATCAATCCCAGACTGACTGCGGATGAGGCTGACACTTTACCACTGGGCTACGTCCCGCTCCTGAGAAAGACTGAGTACCAATACTTGAAGGGATGTCAGAGTTACGCGGTAATGCACTTTTCCATTTCGTCTAAAACCCCCCACCCCCCACCCACCCCCTAAAAAACGATGTGAAAACGAAAGTAGTATCGCGTGATCGCAAGTAGTATTTGCACGTAGTACATTCCCTTGGCTGGATTATGTCAGCTTCGCTGCGATTGGCCAATTTTGTCTGCCCGATAAAATTACATGCATTTAAAGGTATATTTCTATTTGACAGGCTGCGAAGATCTGTAACAACATGCTGTTGGGTATTTCTATGATTGGAACGTCCGAGGCAATGAATCTTGGAATAAAGTAAGTACAAGACACCGTCGTCTATGTGTGATCTGGGAATGAAATAAGTACGAGACAGCATCATTTGTGTGTGATCTGGGAATGAAGTATGAGACAGCATCGTTTGTGTGTGATCTCGGAATGAAGTAAGTACAAGACAGCATCGTTTGTGTGTGTGATTTCGGAATGAAGTAAGTATGAGACAGCATCGTTTGTGTGTGATCTTGGAATGAAGTAAGTACGAGACAGCATCGTTAGTATGTGTGATCTCGGAATGAAGTAAGTACGAGACAGCATCGTTAGTATGTGTGATCTCGGAATGAAGTAAGTACGAGACAGCATCGTTTGTGTGTGATCTCGGAATGAAGTAAGTATGAGACATCATCGTTTGTGTGTGTGATCTCGGAATGAAGTAAGTACGAGACAGCGTCGTTTGTGTGTGTGATCTCGGAATGAAGTAAGTATAAGATGGCATCGTTTGTGTGTGTGATCTCGGAATGAAGTAAGTACAAGACAGCATCGTTTGTGTGTGTGATCTCGGAATGAAGTAAGTATGAGACGGCATTTGTATGTGTGATCTCGGAATGAAGTTTTATAGATGTGTTAGAATTTTAATCTTTGTTTGTTTTAATAGTGTGTGACACATAGATTGCTGGTCTATTGCTGGACAAAACAGAAAATAAATGTGTTATATTGTTAATGCGAATAACACGATCTCGCATTTTTCACATTAATATTATGATCGCATTAATTTTAAGATCTACAGTACTTACCTTTTTATGACACCCAATAGCCGATGCGTATTTTTGTGCTGGGGTGTCGTTAACCATTTGTTCATTCATTCATTCGTTTCAGACTGGGTTCTCTATGATGTTAACTGACTGTTTCAGACTGGGTTCTCTGTGATGTTAACTGACTGTTTCAGACTGGGTTCTCTATGATGTTCACTGTTTCAGTCTGGGTCCTCTATGATGTTCACTGTTTCAGACTGGGTCCTCTATGATGTTAACTGTTTCAGACTGGGTCCTCTATGAAGTTAACTGTTTCAGACTGGGTCCTCTATGATGTTAACTGTTTCAGACTGTGTTCTCTATGATGTTAACTGTTTCAGACTGGGTTCTCTATCATGTTAACTGTTTCAGACTGGGTTCTCTATCATGTTAACTATCCTGCCTGTGGGAAGCGCAAATAAAAGATCCCTTGCTGCTAATCGGAAGAGTAGCCCATGTAATGGCGACAGCGGGTTTCCTCTCAAAATCTGTGTGGTTCTTAACCATATGTCTGATGCCATATAACCGTAAATAAAATGTGTTGAGTGCGTCGTTAAATAAAACATATCTTTCTTTTCTATCATGTTAACTGTTTGAGACTGGGTTCTCAATGATGTTAACTGACTGTTTCAGACTGGGTTCTCTGTGATGTTAACTGACTGTTTCAGACTGGGTTCTCTGTGATGTTCACTGTTTTAGACTGGGTCCTCTGTGATGTTAACTGTTTCAGACTGGGTCCTCTATATGATGTTAACTGTTTCAGACTGGGTCCTCTATGAAGTTAACTGACTGTTTCAGACTGGGTCCTCTATGAAGTTAACTGTTTCAGACTGGGTTCTCTATGATGTTAACTGACTGTTTCAGACTGGATTCTCTATGATGTTAACTGTTTCAGACTGGGTGCTATATGATGTTAACTGACTGTTTCAGACTGGGTTCTCTATGATGTTAACTGTTTCAGATTGGGTTCTCTATGATGTTAACCGACTGTTTCAGAATGGGTTCTCTATGATATTAATTGTTTCAGACTGGGTTCTCTATGATGTTAACTGTTTCAGACTGGGTTCTCTATGATGTTAACTGTTTCAGATTGGGTTCTCTATGATGTTAACCGACTGTTTCAGAATGGGTTCTCTATGATATTAATTGTTTCAGACTGGGTTCTCTAGGATGTTAACTGTTTCAGACTGGGTTCTCTGTGATGTTACTGTTTCAGACTGGGTTCTCTATGATGTTAACTGTTTGAGACTGGGTTCTCTATGATGTTAACTGACTGTTTCAAACTGGGTTCTCTATGATGTTAACTGACTGTTTCAGACTGGGTTCTCTATGATGTTAACTGATTGTTTCAGACTGGGTTCTCTGATGTTAACTGTTTCAGACTGGGTTCTCTATGATGTTAACTGACTGTTTCAGACTGGGTTCTCTATGATGTTAACTGTTTCAGATTGGGTTCTCTATGATGTTAACTTTCAGATTGAGTTCTCTATGATGTTAACTGACTGTTTCAGACTGGGTTCTCTATGATGTTAATTGTTTCAGACTGGGTTCTCTATGACGTTAACTGTTTCAGACTGGGTTCTCTATGATATTAAATGATTCTTTCAGACTGGGTCTTGACTCGAAGATGCTGGCGAAGATTTTCAGTATGGGGAGCGGCCGCTGCTGGTCGAGCGAGGTCTACAACCCGGTGCCCGGCGTCATTGAGGGAATACCGTCAAGCAACGACTACAAGGGCGGCTTCGGGACCGCGCTCATGACCAAGGTATTGTTGTTACTTGATGTTACAGTGCTCATGATGAAGGTATTGTTGTTGTTGTTGTTGTCAGATGTAACTACGCTCATGACGAAGTTATTATTGTTATTTGATGTTACCGCACTCATGACGAAGGTGTTGTTGTTACTTGATGTTACCGAGCTTGTTACTTGATGTTACCGCGCTCATGACGAAGGTATTGTTGTTACTTGATGTTACCGCGCTCATGACGAAGGTATTGTTGTTACTTGATGTTACCGCGCTCATGACGAAGGTATTGTTGTTACTTGATGTTACCGCGCTCATGACGAAGGTATTGTTGTTACTTGATGTTACCGCGCTCATGACGAAGGTATTGTTGTTACTTGATGTTACCGCGCTCATGACGAAGGTATTGTTGTTACTTGATGTTACCGCGCTCATGACGAAGGTATTGTTGTTACTTTATGTTACCGCGCTCATGACGAAGGTATTGTTGTTACTTGATGTTACCGCGCTCATGACGAAGGTATTGTTGTTACTTGATGTTACCGCGCTCATGACGAAGGTATTGTTGTTACTTGATGTTACCGCGCTCATGACGAAGGTATTGTTGTTACTAGATGTTACCGCGCTCATGACGAAGGTATTGTTGTTACTTGATGTTACCGCGCTCACGACGAAGGTATTGTTGTTACTTGATGTTACCGCGCTCATGACGAAGGTATTGTTGTTACTTTATGTTACTTCACTCACGATGAAAGTAATGTTGTTGAAACTGCGATCATGACGAAGGAATTGTTGTTAATTTCATTGTTGTCGGATTTAACACATTGTTATTCTCGTTGTTGTTTTCGTTGTTGTTGTTCTTCTTGTTTTTGTTGTTGTCAGATGTAAGCCATGCTTTATATGGGAAGGTTTAGATGGTGTGTGATAGTTGAACCTGGACTTCAAACCAGTAATATGGATAACTAGGTCACCGCGTTCCATAACTAGGTCACCACGCACCATAACTAGGTCACTGTGTACCATAATTAGGTCACCGCGCACCATAACTAGATTACTGCATACCATAACTAGGTCACCGCGTTCCAGCCACTGCTCCACAATTGGTGTAACAAAGGCTGTGGTATGTACTATCCTGTCTATGGGATGGTGCATATAAAAGATCCCTTGCTGCTAATCAAAAAGAGTAGCCCATGAAGTGGTGACAGCGGATTTCTTCCCGCAATACCTGTGTGGTCCTTAACCATATATCCGACGCCATATAACTGTAAATAAAATGTGTTGAGTACGTCGTTAAATAAACCATTTCCTTCCTTCATTATAGCAAGATTTTACTGTGATCTTTTGTTTTCCAATTGAAGTTAGTTTTGGGTTATTGTTTTTGATTTCAGGACTTGAAGTTGGCGCAGAACGCAGCGATCGCGACCCAGTCGTCGACCCCGATGGGCTCTCTCGCCCACCAGATCTACAGGATGATGACCAACCAGGGCTTCGGGGAGAAGGACTTCTCCAGTGCTTACCAGTTTATCAAGGCAAAACTCTAAAACATTACTAACTGTAGGAAAAAACAGCACCGCAGATTGTTAGCCTTGTCAAACTTCAGATAGGTTAATAACCTATTGCTCTTGTTAAACATTTCAGATAGGTTAATGATCTATTAGTCTTGTCAAACATTCAGATAGATTAATAATATATTTGTCTTGTCAAACATTCAGATCCATAGGTTAACAACCTATTAGTGCTGTCGTATTTCAGGTAGGTTTGCAGCCTATTAGTCTTGTCAAACTTCAGATAGGTTAATAACCTGTTAGACATGTCAAACTTCAGATAGGTTAATAACCTGTTAGACATGTCAAACTTCAGATAGGTTAATAACCTGTTAGACATATCAAACTCAAGACAGATTAACGACCTATTGACATCTTAAAGCTCGGACCAGTTAACGACCTATTGACATCTTAAAGCTCAGACCAGTTGACGACCTATTGACATCTTAAAGCTCAGACCAGTTGACGACCTATTGACATCTTAAAGCTCAGACCAGATGACGACCTATTGACATCTTAAAGCTCAGACCAGCTGACAACTGTTTGACCTTTTTAAACTTCAAACAAGTTAATAACCTTTTAGTCTTTAACAAATTTCAAAGAGGATAACAACCTAGTGACTATATTTGCTAATATTTCTTTGATTTACAATCAGCATAATAGTAACTATTTTGTTTTGTTAGTTTATACAGAATACTACTGCAGCAGTTGGTTTAGAGAATCGCCTGTATTACAGTTAAGTATGTCAGAATACATTTTATTGTGGTGCAGTGTAAACATATCTTTTGCAAGTCTTAGAATCTCAGCTCGTTAATTATTTAGTAGACAGAGAATTGTATTTTTTTATTTATATATAATGTATTCATTGGTTGTTGCGTAATATTCCAGTAACAGACTTGATGTGTGTGTGTGTTTTAATACATCATTTGAAGCCGCTATAAACGGATATGCAGAAAGATTTTCCTATATGAATGTGTACATATTAAAACTTGGTGTGCCTGGGTAGTTGATGGGCATTCAGGGATTATTGTTTGTTACCTTTTATCCCATTGTCAGTGGCATAGCGTGGGTTGCAAGCATCCAGGGCAAGGCAAGTATTGCGCCCTCTAACCAATAGCCCATTAGCACTCCCCGAGTCCCTTCCACCGGTCCAGAAATTTGCACCCAGGGCAGCCGCCCCGGTGGCCCCAGCCCACGCTACGCCACTGCCCATTGTCTCTTTACAACAAATACTCTGCAATTGTTTTCATGCTTGTCTGTCTTTTGGGACAATTTGAAACTGACCCGCAAACATTTGTTAGCAGATTTTCGTATCATATACATCTGTACACTTTTGCTATACTTCATCATGTATGTTTTTCTTATATCATTTTATTATATCAACAGCGTATTTGGAAGTTATATTCAGGTCATATTGCAGTATTTTATGAACCCCACACTCTATAAAATAGGTTTTCCATTTAAACGGATGCATTAGTGGAAATAGTCCTAATCGACTTTTGTTTTCTTTTTCATATTTTTGGTAATTCACCCCTCCCTGTGGACTATATTTTGATAGTGTTTGCTTGTCATTAAAGATTTGTTCGTCCCATAAAGTTTGATGATTGTGCCTCAAACATCACTGGATAAACATACTGAAGAAATAGTAGTGTGTAGTAGTTCATATACGGAGAGGCATAAATAACACAATAGGTATTTCACTGAATAATCTCTTATAGAAATGTCAAATCATATATATTATGTATGCGGACAAATGACATATTGGTGACAATAAGTGATGGAAGATTTTGTTTAAATCCGGGAAAAAATGGAATAAAATGTGTTTGAAGCAAAAAAACATAACTTGGTGTTTATTGCAAAACCACAGCATTGCACATGAAAATCTTTATGCACATGCTTTATGCCTGCACTGGTCTCCCTATGAAATTAACCATTATATTCATTTCCTGCCCTTTTTCAATATTCCATGGTAAGTAATGCTGAAAACATTCGGTTTTATTGCAAAAAATCCTCAAGATGTATTTTTTTTTTTGTTTCAAACAGATTTTATTTGAGTTTGTTTTCCCAAACGAGATCTTCTTTCTCTTACAGTTGTTACCAGTATCTCATTTGTTCGCATGTATAATATATATGATATGACATTTCTATAAGAAAATAACAGTGAAAAAAACATTGCATTATTTATTCCTTTCAGTATAATAAGGAACAGTAATAATTATTAATTATGTTATTTCAAATTCCAATTCACTACTAAATCTCTTGTCCAATTTGTTCCAGGCAAGCAGTCGAGGTTTTCAAAACGTGCTTAAAGTGAATATTCCTCAGTGTTAGTAAAAGGCAGAAGTTACTACTAGTGGCCATTTAGGTAGTGCCTTGGAGCAGGCCAATGTTGTTATTAGCAGAAAACAATAATTTGAATAATCTCTTTGTTATATAATTTAATTTAAACAGACTGCACAAACCTGGTTCATGTTATGTTTCCTGTTGACCTATGTAAGAAATGCTGTTCTTTGTTTGATTTAGACCTAATGTCTGGAACATTGAGTGAATAAATACCTTGTCACATTTGTTGTTTTGGAAGTTATTGATGAACTGATGTTGTTTACTGTGTGAGGAGGGTAGTGGAGGGTGTGTTTGTGGGGAGGGTAGTGGAGGGTGTGTGTGGGGAGGGTAGTGGAGGTTGTGGAGAGGAGGTTAATGGAGGGTGTGTTTGTGGGGAGTGGAGGAGGGGGTATTTGTGGGAAGTGGAGGGTGTTTGTGGGGGAGGGTAGTGTAAGGGGGTGTTTGTGGGGAGGGTAGTGGAGGGTGTGTTTGTGGGTAGTGGAGGGTTTGTTTATGGGGAGGGTGTGTATGGGTAGGGGAGTGGAGGATGTGTGTTTGTGGGGAGGGTAGTGGAGGGTGTGTATGGGGAGGGTAGTGGAGGGTGTGTTTGTGGGGAGGGTAATGGGGTTTGTGGGGAGGATAATGGAGGGTGTGTTTGTGGGGAGGGTAATGGAGGGTGTGTTTGAGGGGACGGTAGTGCAGGGTGTGTTTGTGGGGAGGGTAGTGCAGGGTGTGTTTGTGGTTGGTTGGAGGTTGTGGAGAGGAGGGTAATGGAGGTTGTGTTTGTGGGGAGTGGAGGAGGGGGTGTTTGTGGGAAGTGGAGGGTGTTTGTGGGGGAGGGTAGTGTAAGGGGGTGTTTGTGGGGAGGGGAGTGGAGGGTGTGTTTGTGGGGAGTGGAGTGGAGGGTGTGTGTTTGTGGGGAGGGGAGTGGAATATGTGTTTGTGGGGAGGGGAGTGGAGGATATGTGTTTGTGGGTAGGGGAGTGGAGGATGTGTGTTTGTGGGTAGGGGAGTGGAGGATGTGTGTTTGTGGGGAGGGGAGTGGAGGATGTGTGTCTGTGGGGGTGGGGGATGATGGAGTGAATCTAGCTCTGAAACAGAATACCAGTCGGATGTACAATGCATTGTGGGATTGATTACCATTACTGGATCATTTGAGATTGTTCACGCTGTTCAAGTAGCCTGGTGATCGAGTTGGAATTTCTCATAAACTGATGTTGTGTACATTCATTTGCATCAATGGGCGGGACGTAGCCTAGTGGTAAAGCGCTTGCTTAATGCGTGGTCTGTTTGGGATCGATCCCTGTCGGTGGGCACATTGGGCTATCTGTCACCCCAACCAGTGCACCACGACTTGTATATCGAAGGCCGTGGCATAATATGTATGTGGGATGGTGTATATAAAAGGTAACTTGTTACTAGGATGGATGTCCGTCGGTGAGCCCATTGGACTATTTATCGGTTTTTTGTTGGGTTTTATTTGCCAGTGCACCACGACTGATGTAACAAAGCCCGTGGAATGTACTATCCTGCCTGCCGATGCTGCACATAAAACCCCATGTTGGTGTTCGATACAGTGATTTTAAACATGATATTAACTAGTTTTCGGCTTTACAAACCAGTCCTGGGAAAGTGGCAGTCCTACAGACGGTGCAGGAAGGATTAAATAAGTTTTTGTGCTATGCTTGTATCCGCCATACACATTTAACACGTTCATTCATTTTAAAGAAGGGCCATCCTCAATGTGGACCCAGGCGTACAGGCTCCTATCTTTGTTGGGGGGGGGGTAGCTGATTTTTGCCCGAAATTAAACGAACATGCCCGTATCTGGATAACATTTATTGCCAAAGAGCTGAATAGGGTTGCAAACCTATTGTTAATGGATTACAGGTAATGCCGCTGGTAGTGTAATACAATGATGGAGATACATGGTAAAAAGGTATTAGGTTATATACAGGGCCGTAGCTAGGATTTAATTTGGGGGGGGGGGGGGGTGGCTAAAACTTCCTTAAATGGTTAAGAAGAGAATTCTCCCCCCCCCCCCCCAGGAGCACTGTGTAGAACCCTGCAACCGCCTCTCCACCCCACTAACCCCCACCCCTCCCCCGCTTCCTACGCCAGTGATTATTATATAATGTTCAACAACAGTTCTTATTTTGACATGTCACCGGCCTGACGGGGTGAAGTCTGGCCTGGAATCTGAAAACAACCCGGGCAGTTTGGTAGTGGTCTTCTCCAGCTAGCAAATAAAAGGGCAAACTTGGCAAACTGAGAAGAATAAAAAGTCAGTTATCT
Organism: Gigantopelta aegis; assembly: GCF_016097555.1. Lineage (NCBI taxonomy): Eukaryota > Metazoa > Mollusca > Gastropoda > Neomphalida > Peltospiridae > Gigantopelta > Gigantopelta aegis. The sequence continues at coordinate 30,105,358 of NC_054709.1, read as the reverse complement.
GGAATGTAATAAAAGGTCAGTTATCTAGAATGTGATAGAAGGTTGGTTTTCTAGAATGTGATAGCAGGTCAGTATCTAGAATGTGATCGGTCAGTTATCTAGAATGGGATAGAAGGTCAGTTATCTAGAATGGGACAGAAGGTCAGTTATCTAGAATGGGACAGAAGGTCAGTTATCTAGAATGGGATTCGGTCAGGGATCTAGAATGGGATAGAAGGTCAGTTATCTAGAATGGGACAGAAGGTCAGTTATCTAGAATGTGATTGAAGGTCAGTTATCTAGAATGGGACAGAAGGTCAGTTATCTAGAATGGGATTCGGTCAGTTATCTATAATGGGACAGAAGGTCAGTTATCTAGAATGGGACAGAAGGTCAGTTATCTAGAATGTGACAGAAGGTCAGTTATCTAGAATGGGATTGAAGGTCAGTTATCTAGAATGGGACAGAAGGTCAGTTATCTAGAATGGGATGGAAGGTCAGTTATATAGAATGGGATAGAAGGTCAGTTATCTAGAATGGGATGGAAGGTCAGTTATCTAGAAAAGGATGGAAGGTCAGTTATATAGAATGGGATAGAAGGTCAGTTATCTAAAATGGGATAGAAAGAAAGAAAGAAATGTTTTATTTAACGACGCACTCAACACATTTTATTTACGGTTATATGGCGTCAGACATATGGTTAAGGACCACACAGATTTTGAGAGGAAACCCGCTGATGCCACTACATGAGCTACTCTTCCGATTAGTAGCAAGGGATCTTTTATCTGCGCTTCCCACAGGCAGGATAGCACAAACCATGGCCTTTGTTGAACCAGTTATGGATCACTGGTCGGTGCATTGAGCCTTGCGGAGCACTCACTCAGGGTTTGGAGTCGGTCTCTGGATTAAAAATCCCATGCCTCGACTGGGATCCGAACCCAGTACCTACCAGTCTGTAGACCGATGACCTGCCACGACGCTACCGAGGCCGGTAAAATGGGATAGACGGTCAGTTAGCCAGAAAACGAAAAGTAGGTCAGAGTGACCTAGTAACAGGAGTCTTGTCTAGAACGCTGAGCAGTATGTCGAGGTGACCTATTTATGGTATACAGTGAGCTAGTTATGTCGAGGTGACCTATTTATGGTAAAGAAGAAAGGAAGAATTTTTATTATATTTAACGACGCACTCAACATTTTATTTACGGCTATATGGCGTTGGACATATTGTTAAGGACCACACAAATATTGAGAGAGGAAATCCGTTGTCGCCACTTCATGGGCCACTCCTTTCGATTAGCAGCAAGGGATCTTTTATATGCACCATCCCACAGACAGGATAGTACATACCACAGCCTTTGTTACACCAATTGTGGAGCACTGGCTGGAACGCGGTGACCTAGTTATGGTATGCAGTAATCTAGTTATGGTACACGGTGACCTAGTTATGGTGCGCGGTGACCTAGTTATGGTACACGGTGACCTAGTTATGGTGCGTGGTGACCTAGTTATGGAACGCGGTGACCTAGTTATGGTACGCGGTGACATAGTTATGGTGCGCGGTGACCTAGTTATGTAACGCGGTGACCTAGTTATGGCACGCGGTGACCTAGTTATGGTACACGGTGACATACTTATGGTACACGGTGACCTATTTATGGTACACGGTGACCTAGTTATGGTGCGCGGTGACTTAGTTATGGTGCGCGGTGACCTAGTTATGGTGCGCTTTAGCCTAGTTATGGTACGCGATAACTACGTTATGGTATGCGACACGCCGCCATCCCGATACAAGTTGTGGCCTACCTACATGCACGTTCTGGCGATCCTACATTCATTCAGGGTTTGGTTTAGCCAGTTTTCAGACATGTAGAGTATTTCCCATTAAAATAAAAAAGGAATATTGTATTAGCCAAAGACTAAATGTTGTAGCCACTTGATATAAAATTTAGCAACTGGCTAATTTGGTAATAGACAGGGTGATCCCTGTCGGTTGATACGGACGATATGCCCTGGACAAGAACTGTTAAGAAACGGTTGTTGCCCCCCCACCCCACCCCCCCCCCCCGAAAAAAATCCGGGAAGCATTATAGAAACTTAAACAAAATCTCTTCTTAACCGTTTAAGGAGTTTTAGACTATTAACTACTCAGTTGCCCCCCCCCCCCCCCCCCCAAATAAAAAATCCTAGCTACGGCCCTGCAAATATATGCATCAACTTAATATCACAGATCAATACTTAAAACATTTATTTTAAAACTTTTACAAGATACTTGTAGCTATGTGCTGTATTCACTACTCATGGAAAAAAATGTTTTGTCCCCACCCACCACCTGCACCACGATGAGAAAAAACGCGTTGAAGCCCGAGGAGCCCTATACCGATTCCGGTCGGGCTGCTGGTAATCCCTTGCACTTGCCAGCGCGGGCGGTCCCGACTCCCACCCACCTCAACACTTATCCTTTCTTGGACAGGCGTGCGCTATAACTGCTTGTTCTGAATGTGCACTTAAAATCCTATGACCATGACCGTGACTAGAACTGAGTAATGAATGCACCGACTTAGTGCGCTATATATGCTTTACGCGTCATTGAAGGTTGCGTCGATATGCAGACGTGCAGTGAAAGACGTGCAGCGCCCCCTAGTTTACCAGCGGCCCGTCACACTTTTAAGTTTAATGGCGGGACGTTCGTGAGACGATCTCTTTAAAAATGACTTATCGTGTTTCATGGTCACGTTCGATTGCAATTCTTGAATTAGCGCCGTGATTCAGTTATCCCGAGTCCATCCTGGGCGAGACCAGTTTCGTTGATAAAAGATTATTTATACAAGGAATGTATTTACAGACATGACTCGCAGTTAGGATGTAATTAAAATAAGAGGAATAAAAAGAAAAACCACAATATATTAGTGAGTGGTGTGATACTTTGTTTGAAAGACAGCTGCAATTGGTAACACATAAAATGCAGATGTTGATGATGACGACGACGACGATGATGTTAATGATGATTATGATAATGATGATGTTGATGATGATGACGATGATGATAATAATGATGATGACGATGAATTGATGATGATAACGATGATGTTAATAATTATGATGGTGACATAGATGATGATGATGATGATGATGATGATGATGATGATTTAAAACCACTCTAAAACACATACATTTACAGTCGATGGACGTTGTACCTCAAAATATAACGGAATATGTTTTGTATTGTTTCAAATATTTTATAATCACTGCTATTGGTTTGGAAAGTCACTTTGCAATACGGCGCGGCTCTCAAATCGATCTGTTTCAGCGGCACGCACAAGACGTAGGGGAGGGGGGGGGGGGGGGGGGGGGGGGGGGCAACTGCTCCCCTGGTGCTGGAGCTACTCCTCAAATTCGGGCAGAAACGATAGAGATATTCGGAAAACAATTAGCTAGCCTGAAACCTTTTGACCATGTATCTTCATTATTCTACTCACAGTATTAGGTGTGAGATATACTCCATGTAAAAACGAGAAGTGATTCATTGGAATTGGGAATCGGGAAATTGTTTAACGTGCACATTCAGAGCATGCTGTTGTAGCGCACGCCTGTCCTGGGCACAGGTACTGGCCTCAGCCGGTTCCTCCGTTCAGGACAGGAAAAGGGTTGGGGTGGGTGAAGGAGGGAGCACCAGCAGTCCAACCGTAGTTTGTAACGGGGTGGGGGGGGGGGGGGGGGGGGGGGGGGGGGGGGGTTATGGTGCTATGTAATTTGGAATGTCCCGTAGGATTAAACCAAACGGAAATGAGTGCGCATTTTGATGAAGGAAGTTTGGCGCAATTTTGATGGTCGTTCTGAATATAAAAGGCAGGGAGCTACGTATAGGTTTGGAATTTAGTAGGCCGAGAGTAGCTCGTAGTTAAGACCTGCGGATGATGTGATTCATTTGCAACCCTATACTATATATAGCTGCTTGGCAGTAATGTATAATATGAATAAATAATGTTATAAAATTTCGGCCAAAAATCAGCCTGACCCACTCTCCACCCCTCTAAAAAATAGGAGCCCGTACGCCTATGGCGGCACGTTATTTATTCTGACAAAAGATGCCTCAATTAAATCCAGCGTCTGTTTTTATTTTGTAGGTATTGGGTTTACTTTTATTTAAGCACATTTACCAAACCCGTGACCTACAAAATAAAACCAAACACTGGATTATTGAGGCATCATTTGTCAGTAGGGGCGAGTGGTAGCCCAGTGGTATTGCGCTCGCGTGATGCGCGGTTGGTCTGGGATTGATCCTCGTCCAGCTACTGCACTACGACTGCTACATCAAAGGCCGTGGCATGTACTATCCTGTTTATGGGATGGTGCATATAAAAGATCCCTTGCTGCTAACTGAAAATAGTAGTTCATGAAGTGGCAACAGCAGGTGTCCTCTCTCAATATCTGTGCGGTCCTTGACCATATGTCCGACGATATATAACCGTAAATAAAATGCCTCGACTGGGATCCGAACCCAGTACCTACCAGCCTGTAGACCGATGGCCTACCACGACGCCACCGAGGCCGGTTTCCTCTGAAGAAAAGTAAAAGTAAAGTTTGTTTTATTTAACGACGCCACTAGAGCACATTGATTTTTAATCTTATCATCGGCTATTGGACGTCAAACATATGGTCATTCTGACACTGTTTTTAGAGGAAACCCGCTGTCACCACATAGGCTACTCTTCTTTACGACAGGCAGCAAGGGATCTTTTATTTGCGCTTCCCACAGGCAGGATAGCACAAACCATGGCCTTTGTTGAACCAGTTATGGATCACTGGTCGGTGCAAGTGGTTTACACCTACCCATTGAGCCTTGCGGAGCACTCACTCAGGGTTTGGAGTCGGTATCTGGATTAAAAATCCCATGCCACGACTGGAATCCGAACCCAGTACCTACCAGCCTGTAGACCGATGGCCTACCACGACGCCACTGAGGCCGGTTTCCTCTGAAGAAGTCCAATCGTTAGTCTGGCTGAATGCTGACGTGCATTGTCCCGTTGAAACAAAACGCCTGGATGCTGCTGCATGGACGGAATGACAACTGGTGTGATCATTTCGTCACTGTAATGCAGATCATTCAGATTCCCATGAATGATGAAAATGAGCTTGTTTTGTCCGATGTCATGAATTCCTGCCCACACCCAGGGCCCTGGGACAGGGGCACGGGGCACTTCAGGTTCGGGGGCCCCTCAACATAGAAATTAAATTACATGACAAAAAAACAAAAAAACACCAATTTTATAATAATAATTTTTTTTTTTTTATAAAGGAAGTCCTTTATCTGGGGGGCCCCTCTGGCAGGGGAGCCCGGGGCAATTGCCCCCTTTGCCCCCTAATAAATCCGGCACTGCCCACGCCATGACGCTACCACCACCATCACATCGGTCACGTTCAGTACACGAGGCGACGTTCACGGTTGTACCGCTGTCAATGTTCAGTGAGCTCAGACACGTTACTGACAATTTTCACTTATTTTCGTCTATGGACCACCAAGCACCATTTAACGACGTAACTGTCACACATTTCATTTTACAAGTATTGAAAATCTCCTCTTACTTATACTGACAAATGATGTTTTCTTTTATTTAAGCATATTTACCAAATTGCTAAACGGTTTTGGCTAAGTATATATATATATATATATATATATATATATATATATATATATATATATACTTAGCCAAAATAAAAAATTATTTTGTGAATGCGCAAATGCATAAAAGCAAATCATTGTCATTATTATATAATGTTCAACAACAGTTCTTGTTTTGACGTGTGTCACTGGATTGACAGTGTGAAATGAGGGCTCGAATTTCAAAACAATCCAGGCAGTTTAGTAGAGGTCTTTTCTAGCTAGCAAATAGAAAGGTCAAACTGTTAGCAAAATAAGAAGAAAAAGGAAACGCCCCCCGCCCCGTCCATATTATAATATTATGTATCATAATGATATTAATATACTATTTACAAATGCGTCGGCAATATTTCAAGGAAGCTAGGCTTCTAAGAAATATGGAAATAGAGAATAATACACGTGTAGCCGTTAGATATCATTTATCTCACAACGAGTTGTTTTAAAATGTATCTAACGAGCGAAAGCGAGTTTAATACGTTTTTTAACGAGTTGTGAGATAAATGGTATCTAACGGACACGAATGTATTATTCTATTTTTTACATATCCTAAAAAAAAAATCCGACAGGTTTTAAGCAAATTTTAACATCTTTATCGACTAAAAATATTTACAACCATTTACACTTGTAGCTGCCTTACGTGTCACAGACACGTGATTGCATGGTTAACTATACGTCACAGTGTAATCGATTTCCATCGTGCTGTCTTTTTATTAGACGTATGACATTGCTGACGTGGTCATCGCCTAGGAGCAGCCAGTCGTATGTCTTGAAATTGTTATCACACTATGTGTGTAAACAACTATGTGTTATAAAAAATAACACATGGTGTTCTCACCAACGGGTGTGTAAGAAACTGCATTCTAGTAATACAAACTGAAGTGTATGACTTACTCGTCGAAATACGAGTCACCTTTGGCAATTAGCAGTGGCGTAAGAAGGTGCCAAAAAGTGTGTGTGTGTGGGGGGGGGGGGGGGGGGGGGGGGGGCACATTTTTTATTTACACACTTTGCACTATTATAAAGCAAATACAAAGCAAAATATCTGAAAAGTTGGAGAGCACATGCCCTCCTTGCCCCCTTGCCCTTCCGTTTCCTACGCCAGTGATTTGTTTTCAGTGTCATCTAAGCCTTATTCAGTTTACATGTCAGGTTATTCTTGGAGATATAAACGAGTATACTAGACAGTCTAAGGCAATGATAGTATGACTCTGGAGGACACATGGGCTAATTGAGTAAGTTTATTTACAACCCGTGTCACTTGCTTCTTCCACAACAATGCAAAACAGAAAGAGAGCCAGGCGAAGTGAAGAGATCCGTGGTTTTCACCGACAGGTGATATTTACGAATTTCACCGTGTGTCCGTCCCTATTTCATATATCTATTACCATACAGGTGATAGTTAAAGGGACATTCCTGAATTTGATGCAATTTTTAAGATGTTATCGACTAACAGAGACGTTTTAACGATTGTAATTACATATTAACTATCTTTTTTTTCTGCATAAAATATTAGTGGCTGTATATTAAACGTGTTTCTGATCGTTCTAATATTTGGACTAGGTTAAATTTCATTTTATTTCCTACATTTTTTTTTTTTTTTCGTACGTACGAAATTAGTTGAAGAAAAAAAATCCAGTTTTGCCTTCTTACAAATATTAAGACGAACAGATCCACGAACAGATCTTAGCCCTAAGTTTACCTTAAGCGCATAGCTACCCTATGCACTTAAGTTGATCTTAGGGCTAAGCTTGCTTTGTGGAAGGGGCCCAGAAACACATTGAATATACAGACACTGATATTCTAAACAAGAAAATATATTTAATATGTAAGTGTAATCATAGAAATTGTTTATTAGTCGGAAACATCTTACAATACAGCAAACTCGTGAATGTCCCTTTAAGAATTTCAACGTCTGTCCGTCGCTATTACATGCATCTATTACCTTACAGGTGTTACTTACAGAGAAGCATACCAGAAGATAAAAGTGTGTTTTGTTTAACGACATCACTGGGGCACATTGATTTATTAATCATCGGCTATTGGATGTCAATACATTTAATAATTTTGACATATAAGTCTTAGAGAGGAAACCCGCTAATGTTTTCAATTAGTAGCAAAGGATCTTTATATGCACTATCCCATAGACATGATAGCACATACCACGGCCTTTGATGTACCGGTCGTGGTTCACTGGCTGGAGCGAGAAATAGTCCAATGAGCCCACCTGTAGGGAATCGATCTCAAACCGACCGGGCATCACTATTTATCATCGGCTATTGGATGTCAAACATTTGGTAATTCTGACATATTGTCTTACTGGTTTAAATGGTCTGCAGTATCGTTCAACACGTATTTGTTTCTACTTCCTGGTATCATTCATCGAGGCTGTACTATAAAGTACTATATGGTGAAGGAAGGAAATGTTTTATTTAACGACGCACTCAACACATTTATATGGCGTCAGACATATGGTTAAGGAACACACAGATATTGAGAGAGGAAATCCGCTGTCGCCACTTCATGGGCTACTCTTTTCGATTAGCAGCAACAGATCTTGTATATGCACCATCCCATAGACAGGATAGTACACCATTTCATAGCGCTGGAACGAGAGATATCCCAATGGGGCCACCGACGGGGATCGATCCTAAACCGATCGCGAATCCATTCAGCTGATTGGGGATTTTTTTCGTTCCAACCAGAACACCACAACTGCACAAAGGCCGTGGTATGTGCTATCCTGTCTATGGGAAAATGCATATAAAAGATCCCTTGCTGCATTAGGAAAGATGTAGCGGTTTTCCTCTGATAACTACGTGTCAGAATTACCAAATGTTTGACATCCAATAGCCGATGATTAATTAATCAATGTGCTCCAGTGCTGTCGTTAAAAAAAAAAGAAGTTTTTTTAAGACACCAAACAGTCACGTAGGTTAAAATGTGCAGTGGTGTTATAAAACCCCAGTAACATTTCTTTCGTTTTTATTTTTTAAAAATCAGTTATTCTTTGCTTCCTTCTTCCTCCGTTTCTTTCTTTAGTTCATTCGTTCTCTCATTTCTTTCTCTTTTTCTGGTTAAGCAATGTTAATGAAAGATAAAGCTGCATCCACGGCCGTAGCTAGGATTTTTTGGGGGGTGGGGGGGGGGGGGGGGTGGGGTGGGGGTTTATGGGGGGGGGGGGAGAACTGAGTAATTAATAGTCTAAAACTCCTTAAAGGGACATGCCCTAGTTTTTAAACACTAAGGCATATCTTTGACTATTATAACTGGTTTTGATAACTAAAATCATACTTTACTTTAGGTTATCAATTTCCGTACATTCAAAGTGTTTTTGGTCATTGTGACGGTACATGCTCTTAATTTCTTTTCGCCTGTGGCGATATTAATTGTTTTAGAGGGCCGTGTGCAGTTCCAAATGCACTTAGCCCAGGTGGGCACCTTGTTACGTAATACCTTCGCGCGACCGTGCATCCCAATATGCACTTAGTCCAGCTGTGGAGGCCATGTGGCCAGTAGTTACGTAATACCTTTGCGAGTGCGGTTTCGACGACCGTGATTTTGGCGACTGGCGACAGAATGTCTGGTCATCTAAGAAAATATACCGACTCTGGGAGAGGTGGAAATATCAGATGATAGGTGAGGTACCGCGTTGTGCCCCCAGGCGATATTCGCTGTCTCTGAGAGTTTTGAATAAATAGCTAGGATTTTAGAGATATCTGGGAGAAACATATTGGAAGGCGTCCAGGGGGAACGTTAGTCCGTTTGGACTTGGTAATTATATATTTTCTGCTCTGTTGTATAACCTTGATGTGATTGATGTGACTTTAAATATTTTAATACTGTATTATACCAATATTATTTAGACGGTGCTGCCGGTCATCTGACGCAGTAATCTGTAGGCTCACTGTCCTAAATAATTATAAAAAGCTTAACCAGTCATCCTAGAGGACCTAGGTAAACTGTAGGTTATTGTCTTTATTGTGATAGGTACCAGTATTAATTCTGTGTTACAAGGTTACTGAATGAGTAGTAAGGGTTAATTAAAAATTAACCAGTTAGGAATAGAGTTGTAATTCCTTTATTAATTAAGTTCCCCTGGCAGCGTTTCTCAATTATCACACGTTATTGAACGAGTAGTAAGGGTTAATTAAAAATTAACCAGTTAGGAATAGAGTTGTAATTCCTTTATTAATTAAGTTCTCCTGGCAGCGTTTCTCAATTATCACACGTGTGGGTGTTGTGTCACGGTGAAGTGATTTGCATATTGTGTAAACTAGACACCTAGAGATTAACTAATTAAGTGATCAGTTCTGGGTTGTTCTTATTTGTTGTTGTTAATTAACTACTGCGGCAGTACTTTGGTCTGCGTAGGTTAATACAGATTCCAAAGTGTATTGTGTTTTTGTTGGGTTTTCTAGTGAACTAAACGTGCTATAATAATATATACTTTATATAAGATCGTATCTCTAATCATACCTAGACGAGCCACACAGCGGGTATAACCGCCCGTTACAGAGAGATCTAATAGATATACAATTAGGAGAGATATTTTGATAATCGTGTTTCATTCAGTTACGGGTATTATAGGATCCCCGTGACAGTCATCCTGGTGTTTTTAATATCACAAAATGCATTTCTCATATTTTTAAAAAACGCACGTGTCTATTTTTAGAGGGTATTTCACCATTTCAAAGTCACAGACTCATGTTTCACTCAATTGTAACTTTATCCAAATGTGTTACAGGCTTGTAGATTAACTAAACTTAGTGTTAATTTTAACGCGTTGAAACTAGGGTCTGTCCCTTCAAACGGTTAAGAAGAGAATTTAATTTAAAGTTTATTTAAAAATTTTCCGATTTTTTCTCGGGGGGTGGGGGGGGGGGGTCCCTTGCTAGCTACGGCCCTGGCATCATGTTTTATCACAACAGTACTGGCAGACCCGACGATCGATAAACTTATGGCAGACCGGACGATCGATAAACTATTGCATGTTGCTTTGTTAACGACAACCACAAACGGGTCGGCAACAGGTGAATCATCGCATTGTTTAACCACCTTGTTCCGAAACTCACCGGTACACCTGGGGCGTCCTTTGATGTGAGCGCACGTGACGTAATCGGCAAATATAATATCTCTATCTACAGTGTGGTACACATTCCTTGTTCTTAGCAACTGGTGTGATCTACCGCCCAGGACACTTGTGACTTAGCACATGCCCTCCCCTGCCCCACCCACCCCATCTCCCCGAGATGGGACCGCTCCGGTATAGATATCACTTTGTTACCTGAACGCTGGCTGATACGAGTTTTGTCGAGCCGTTTTAACCTTTGAATCTGTTCACGTTTAAAGAAGCCAATCTGCGTCGATGTCGTGACTTTGCTGTACGGATTTTAAATCGGCACACGCCCATGGATTAAAGCGTCGTTCAGTTAGATCATGTATATTAGGCTATAGTTTAACGTCTCGGGATTGTTTTATTGTGCGTCACCTTTCTGTTTCTGCGATTCACGCTATTATAACAGCTGTGGAACTATCGTCTGCGTTTGCTTGAAAGAGGCGGGAATATTTCCAGCTAATATAATTTTATGTTACGATCGATACCGCGATGACTGGGGTGTACACGATTCTGGTTCTGTGTGTGGCTGTTGTGTTGATGTCTACAGGTGGTTTGTCGAATACGACGTCACAGGCGGAAACAACAACAACAACTACGGCGACGATAGTAACAACTACAAAATCACTAGTCACGACAGCCACGACTACGACTACGGCAGCTACGACTACGGCAACTATATCTACTGCGACAAAAGCACCAACTACATCTACTGCCACGTCTACGACACCAGTCAATAGTGAGTAGTCGCAACAGTGGATCATTATAATATACTGACGGGACGTAACCCAGTGGTAAAGCGTTGGCTTGATGCGCAGTCGGTGTAGGATCGATCCCCGTCGGTGGGCTCATTGGGCTATCTCTCTTATCAGCCAGTTCAACAAAATTGGTATGCCAAAGCCTGTGGTATGCGCTATTATGTCTGTGTGATGGTGCATATGTAAAAGATCCCTTGCTACTAATGTAAAAATGTAGCGGGTTTCCTCTCTAAGACTATATGCCAGAATTATCAAAATTTTAACATTCAATAGCCGATGATTAAAGGGACACACCCTAGTTTTTAAACACTGAAGCATATTTTTTTACTATTAGAGCCGTTTTTGATAACTGAAATCATATTTTACTTAGATTTTATTATTTAGATTATCCATTTCCGTACATTCGACGTGTTGTTTGGTCATCCTGGTGTTTTTAATATCACAAAATGCATTTCTCATATTTTTAAAAACGCACGTGCGTCTGAGAAATAACGGTTATAGAGTCGAGATTTAACCTATTTTTAGAGGGTATTTCACCATTTCAAAGTCACAGACTCATGTTTCTCTCAATTGTAACTTTATCCAAATGTGTTACAGGTTTGTAGATTAACTAAACTTAGTGTGTATTTTCACGGTCTGAAACTAGGGTCTGTCCCTTTAATAAATCAATGTTCTCTAGTGATGTCGTCAAACAAAACAAACACAAATACTGTGTATTTAGTGGAAGGTTACACCCCCGTATATAGCCAGCAGAAGCGGGGGAGGGAGGGGGGGGGGGGGAGACACTGGCTTTCCAAAGATTATGTATTGCCCAAATCCCCAATTATCATTTTGAAAGTGTTATTCCATCACACCACTGCCTGTGGGAAAGTGCATATAAAAGGTCCCATTCTGCATTAGGAAAAATGTAGCGGGTTTCCTCTGATGATTACGAGTCATAATTACCAAATGTGTAACATCCAATAGCCGATGATTAATTAATCAATCAATGTGCTCCAGTGGTGTCGTTAAACAAAACAAACGTTTTGTAGGGTCGTAGTATATACTTATTATATACGTATTATATAAAATATATATAATGTAAAGGCAAATGTGATAATTTATATATTATCCGCAAAGTGTCAGAAGCTGCTCGCTAGGTCACTGTGTCGTGGAGAGGGCGGGGCGTAGCCCAGTGGTAAAGCGCTCGCTCGATGCGCGGTCGGTCTCGGATCGATCCCCGTCGGCGGGCACATTGGGCTATATCTCGTTTCAGTCACTGCACCACGACTGGTATTTCAAAGGCCATGGTATGTACTACCCTGTCTGTGGGATGGCGCATATAAAAGATCCCTTGCCGCTAATAAAAAAGAGTAGCCTATGAAGTGGCGACAGCGGGTTTCCTCTCTCAATATCTGTGTGGTCCTTCACATGTCTGACGCCACATAACCGTAAATAAAATGTGTTTAAAAAAATACTGCTAATAATAATAATCTAAATGATAATAATACACCCCAAAAACAACAACAAACAAACAACAACAAAAAAGAAAAACCAATAAAAAAAAACCCCAACAAAACCCCCCAACAACATTAACAACACCAGAAACAACAACAACGAAAACAACACCAGCTTCTTCCGTTCCAAAGTGTTAATGTTGTGACATGTTCATATAATTATTGGAGGGGTGGGGGTTTTGTGTGTGTGTGGGGGGGGGGGGGGGCGGGACGTAGCCCAGTGGTAAAACGCTTGCCTGATGCGCGGTCGGTCTAGAATCAATCCTCATCGGTGGGTTTATTGGGCTATTTCTCGTTCTAGCCACTGCACCACGACTGGTATGTCAGAGGCTCTGGTATGTGCTATCCTGTCTGTAGATGGTGGATAAAAAGGTCCCTTGCTACTAATGATAAAACGTTTCCTCTCTAAGACTGTCAAAATGCCGGGCCCCCTACATTTTGCAACAACTATAATTTTATTATATATTAATTTTCATTTTTTTGACGATCACCCCCAAACCTCCCCCAAAGTTCCCTTGGCATTCCGCCTCATGTCATTGGGGGCCCCCTAAATGGATTTTCTGGATCCGCCACTGGTACAAAAGTACATTTTAAAAAATGAGAGAATACAAAAAAAGAAAGAAAAAAAAAGAAAAAAAGATAATGTTAGAAGTAGTAATAATGTTGATAATATAGAAGTAGCAGAGAAGGAAAAATGAACTATGACAGTAACATTTTACGTCTTTGCATTGCAACATAAATACATTTTGATAAATCTAATACAATTTTCTTTGATTTTAATGTTAATAAATTTACAAACTTGTTATAGGAAGGCCAAGAGCAATACTATTTCTTTAAGAATCGTGATAATGATGTAGGTTTACAAGTGAGTAACACTTAAGAGACGTCCATTTTATTTACCAAAACAAGTTGCTTACAGGCATGTACATTCGATTTACCTTACAGTGGCGAGTGCAATTCGACGACCTTGAAGTATAACATACTTAGTAAGACACAATCAGTTTGTAAGAAATTAGTAGATATAGAAGGAAGAAATATTTTATTTACCGCCTTGACGCCCAGGCAAAACCTGATTATTTACGGAATTATGTGGCGTCGGATATATGGTTAAGGAAGCCACACAGATCCGTGACTTTGGAAAATATCATTTCTGCTCTGTCGCCACTGATGATGGGACTACTCTTTTAATACTGTATTATACAATATTCTTTAGGGAGTATTTTATATGCATCTGACCCATAAAATCGTAGATAGCAACATACCATGGCCTTAGAATGTAAAGCTTACCAGTCGTGGTGCACCTAGCTGGAGCGAGAAATTGCCCAATGGGGCCACCGATAAGTATTAATCCCAAACCGAAGATTACATCAAGCGAGCGCTTTACCACTGGGCTACGTCTCGCCACTAAATTAAGAATAGAGACAGAGAGTTTTAGTTATCACGTTAATAAAGTTAAGGGTGGAGACAGATTATAAAACAGCCAGTTCTCTACGATTAGTAGCTTCAACAAGAAATCATTCTAGATTACGAAGCTGCTTTACATGCTGAATACTAAGTAACTAAATTAATTTGAATGTAGGTGGTTTCTCAATAATCACACGTTTAGATGTATTGTAACCCGCAAATCATTGTAGTATTGGACACTAGACAAAATAAAGTGAAATTCAACTTCAATCAGGTTACTTTTACCAAGACTACTACGGATTGTCTAGGATCATACAGTTGCATTGTGTTGTGTTTTGACCAGTTTCTATGAAAAGTGAATGTGCTATAACATCTATATTTAAATATGAAACTTCTAATTCCGTAAGATAAATAGAGAACGAATATACTACTGTAGACAGCCTGGTTATCTATTGAAAGCCTATAAATAAAACATTTGGAAGCCGAAGATGTTGCATGCTTATCTTGCAAATATATACTGAACAAAATATGAAACTTCCGCTAACTTTGCTTGAACATAACTTTATGAAAACAAACCGGGGGAATAAGTGTTATCTATGCGTTTAAAGAGTGTTCCATGGTGCATCGTGTGGTGCAAAAAATCATGGCCATAGGTTAACAGAAACTAGGAGAAATTTTGACAATCAGAGGTAGGGGTTAAAAACAACCCAAACCCACTTAATAACGGGTATGACCACCCTCTTGAATTGACCGACTGCAGTGCATCGCAGGCGCATAGAATTGACTAAAGTGTTGATTTCTGCCTGTGGAATATTGTTCCATTCCTGAATGAGCGCTTGACGCAGTTCGTTGACGTTAGCGGGTGGGTTGGGACGACCCCTCAATCGTCCCCCAAAGTTCCACTATCCCAGACATGCTCGATGGGGTTGAGATCAGGACTTTTAGCGGGCCAGTCATCAATGAAATCAAAAAAATTTGTCCTAAAAAAACTTTACAGTGTCTCTAGCTGTATGAGAGGTGGCATTAATCATGATGAAAAATCGAGATGTTGGCGTTGTTATGGAACAGAGGAATGACGTGATGAGCGAGAATGTCATGCGGTAACGTTGATAATTTTGAAAATGCCATCAATTACGACTAGTGGTGAATGAATTTACAAACTGGTTATAGACTGCCCAGAACCATAACATTTCTTCAAGAATCGTGATAACGATCTCGTTTACAAGTGAACACAACAGTCAGCAGACGTTCATTTTATCTACCAAAACAAGACGCGCACAGGCATACAATCGATCACCTTACAGTGTAAACGAAAGTCAGATTATTAAGAAAAAGGATAGAACGGTTTCCAGCGTTGGATAGGAAGGAAGGAAATGTGTTACAACGTGCCCAATTAAGACATTTTATTTACGGTGACGTGGCGTCGGACGCATCCGACGTAAGGACGTCGTGCATAGTAAACCGTTCGCCACTTCAGGGCGATTACGAACAGTTTTGCCCACTGATTCGGTTATCATGAAGCCCAGGTGTGTTAAACAGCAATAGCAGTAGCAGTGGCAGTTTAGAATCGATGGCGCAAATGCGTGTTCAGATATAGCGGTCTTGACCACGACGGGGAACATCGCGGACGTCCACGACGTGGCAAGCGTTGGTGCTTTACTGTCGTTCGAAATCTTACGCGAAGATTTCGTAATAGAGACAGAGAGTTTTAGAACTCCCAACATGCCTTGCAACGTCTTCTGTCGACATGCCAGCATTAACTCATGCCAACCGCCCGTTCACATAAATCATTCTATTCTTGGCATACTAAACATGCTACACTGTAAAAAAATTTATTTTTGTAAAAAAAATTTGAAGCGTTTTTTTAGATCACTTGACAAAAATCAGTCAGTAAGGACAATAAAAAAAATTGACCGAAATACTACTTCACAGGGACATGTACGAACCATGCATGTCTAGTCACGTGCAAATGTGAATTTCACGTTTTCGACGATTAACAGTGCAAAAATAATCGATAAAATTCATGAATCCTGATAATACAGCTCAAGGCTAATACTACCTATATAATTTCATTACACAATGAATTCTTTAACACAACAAATACTATATGTACAAATCGGATGTTTCTTTTTTTGTTCAGTGTACATCTTCAAGGCGTGCAAATGCATCAGCAATAAATAGGCGTAATATTGACGTAGGTTACAAGTATCAGTGTCATTCCACATATGCTAGTGGGAATTTTTCTATTACCTCAGTTGGTAGAGCACTGGATTTTCATATGAGGGTCATTGGTTCGAATCCCCTCAGAGGAGGTTGATTTCTTTTGTTGCATACGTAATAATGTTTTGAGATGCGATTCCACCCATAGTTACTCTTTTAACTAGTTTCTTCTCTAGCGTCATTACTCCTATTACCGGTTTCGGTAGTGTCGCGGTTAAGCCGTGGGACATAAGGCTGATAGGTACTGGGTTCGCAGCCCGGTACCGGCTCCCACCTAGGTATAAGACCATTACACCTCTTCTTTCTCACTAACCACTAACAACTAACCCACTGTCCTGGACAGACAGCCCAGATAGCCGAGATATGTGCTCAGGACAGCGTGCTTAAACCTTAATTGTATATAAGCACGAAAATCAGTTGAAAAAAAATACTTCTACTCCTAAGCATTTCCAGTGGTGCGATTTATCACTCCTGGCTTTGTGAAACACGAATTTCTGATACTTAACTGACTTGTTTATGTCACTCGTTCACTGAAGACGGACCCTCTCCTTGGTCTTAGACTAGAGTGATCTACCCATTTGTTTGCCATATGGAAATGAATGCGAGAAACTGTAGGTATGCTGTTATGCGATTAATGGCTGGGTAGCTGCTTTGTATGCTGAATTGTTACACCGGGTTTGACAGGGAAGAGGATGCAGTTAGTGAATATGTGCACTTGGTTTACACTGGGTACTGCATACTGTCCCTCGCAGCATCTTGAAGTCATGCACCATTTGTATAAAATGCACAGAAATGGGTGTGATTCGATCCCTTAGCCCACGTGTGTTTGTTTACATTGATATAACATGAAAAAGTGCTGAAGCCTAATTCACTAAACTCTCGCAACTTTGCGATCTCGCAGGGTAATGCTAAAAGATTTGCAAAGAAAATACTTTGTTGTCTAACAGAGGCTAAGAGACCTTTGTGAATTAGGTCCCTGGACAACAGGGGTCGTCCTTTTGAGTGTTCATTGGCCCCAGGCAGGTAAAGTGCCTAGTAAAATGTCAATGGCCTGGTTAAATTAATAAAAGTGCCACAGCCACTGGGGCTATATGAGACCCCGGAGTCGGTCACTGGCGAAGTCAGAGGCTGAATCCGGGGCGTGCGTGCCTGAACCCTAGTGGATAGGGGCACGTTAAATGAGTTGCCCATAGCCCATAGAAAACATAGTGTAATTAACTGTGGTCTGAGACCACTTGCTTGTGACCAATGTCGGTGTGATCTCTACTCGTAACAGAACATGCACCTTTAAGAAGAACGTTTTCAAATTGATTTTCTATATTTTGGACATTCAAAACTATGGAATGTAGAGGTTCATGTTCGAAATCTTCAACTTACTATTAAAAATTAAATTATAGTGATAAGAAGGTTTATACAATTTCAAAAGAATATGTACATAATACAACAGAAATTTAAAATATAACCAAACACCATGTCAGGCGACATAAAAATACATATTTAATTTTTTTTAAACAAACAAAAACCCCAACAACAAACAAGCTACTTCCGTAAAGAATTCAATGAAACATTTTCTAGAAAATCAGACACATGCTATTTGTGTAACGACTACGTTTGTAAACTATATTTGAAATATGGATTTTCCTCACTTCTTTTTTCCCATAGATGTTCATGTTGCCATTTTCTGTTTAATTTTTCATTCAAGCCTATGCTGCAATTTAATTTGATATAGATACGTTTTAACTGATAATATTATTAAAATTAAAAAGTTGGTTTTGTTTAACGACACCACTAGAACACATTGATTTATTAATCATCGATTATTGGATGTCAAACATTATTTAATTTTGACATATAGTCTTAGGGAGGAAACCCGCTCTATTTTTCCATTAGTAGCAAGGGATATTTTATATGCACAATCTCACATACAGGATAGCACATACCACGGCCTTTGATAGACCAGTCATGGGGCACAGACTGGATGAACCCATCTGTGTATTGACTATTGATTTTGCTCAATGCAATTTATATCCACGTGTGTATATCAGGGAATATTTTGCTTTCAAAATCTTGATTAGCGATAATCGTAGCCAATTCAAAATTGATTAGCACCTAATGTTTAATGTTTTAATATTTTGTAGCGATGTGTGAAAGTTGTGTAGCGAATGGCGACGCGATACTGAACACAAGGTTCCCCGTATATAGTGAGTTACTATATTATGTAAGGTGGTGATTTCAGAACCCAAAACTCTAACATTATAAACGAATGTTTTTTTTTTTAATATGACGTAAAATTGCAGGGCCGTCTTTATATCTTATTTAATTTTTTTTACCTCTTAATTATTTTCGTGCTTATTTCCAATTAAGGTACAGGCATATGTATATGCTTGTGTGTGATGTGTGTATATGATATACCTGTATATGTATATGTCTGTATGTGGTGTGTGTATATGATATACATGTATGTGTATGTGTATGTGTATGTGTATGTGTATGTGTTTGTTCGATGTGTGATGTACCTGTATATGTATGTGTTTGTGTGTGTGTGTTGTGTGTATATGTGATATAACTATATTCATATGTATGTGTTTGTGTGATGTGTGTGTTTGTTTGTTTGTTTGTGTGTGTGTGTGTATGTGTGTGTGTGTGTGCATGTGTGTATGTGTGTGTGTTTGTGTGATATGCCTGCATATGTATATGTTTGTGTGTGTTTTATGTACGTTTATGTGATGTGTGTATATAGAATGTGTGAATGTATAAATGTTTGTGTATAATGGATCTGTAATTATAGCGTGTGTATTTAGAGTATCAGTATGATATCAGGTTGGCGTGGCGTGTATTTCCTGTGCGTGTTACAGTATTAATAACAGTATTAATAACAGTACTTACTGGCACAGGACGACAAACATATACAATAGCAACAGCTGGCCGGTGCTCTTTTTGCATTACGTTTTATAACAATTGCATGTAGCCGTCAACACAGAATATCAATATACAGTGAGACACATGTTAAACGGACATTACAACACGCGACATAATCATGAGATTAAACGCATCACAATAAACAAACTTTCCCTCTCAGAAGGTAGTACTAAACCAAATAACTTCCGGCTGGGTCAAAGTGCGAGGTGCACCGAACTTTTGATAGAGAAGTGAACACCACAAGTCCTGTGATTGGTTATAAATGTGAGTGTGTTGGTTGTAAAAAATAATAGTTTCATCTGGGTAAAAAAAAATTGCAATTTTATTTCATCTAGTACCAATGTATCAAGTAGCCTTGTGCTTGAAACATGTATGGGGTACCTGTAAAAAAAAGTACTCGAATTTTGTGCGAAACTAGGGTAGTCATAGACGCTACCCGTTATCTCAGAAACGAGCAGCTTGACCCCCATTTTTTTCTGATTCACTTTAAGTGTGAGGGGTGGTAGTATTTATATCCGTGGCGTTTATGTCGGTTGATACGTTGCAGGTAGGAGTTTTAGCCACATATGTTACTATTGTCGTCTATGGGATTTGATTTGGTAGTATACACCCAGAAACATACAAACACGCTCACACACACGTTCACAGACACATACGTTCACACATACACACACACACACGTATACGCATACACAGGCACGCACACACAAGTACACACAAATAACCACACACGGTGACGGAGAGAGAGAGAGAGAGAGAGAGAGAGAGAGAGAGAGAGAGAGAGAGAGAGAGAGAGAGAGAGAGAGAGAGAGAGAGAGAGAGAGAGAGAGAATATACACACGCACACTACAATACGTACCTGCGATATTTGCATTCTTACGGCTCTTTCCACTTTCTTTTAACACAACTTTAGAATGTGTCTATTGAGGTGAATCACCCATTATTCCTTTACTTTGTTTGCCACTTACAGCTGATATGTGTTTCACGCAGACATATGCGTACGAGACAGGGGGCAGGGGGTGGAGGTGCAGGGCAAGTGCTCCCCCCACTGCAGGAGCAAAACCTCAAATTCGTGCAAAAATCATACAGATATTTGAGCAAAATGTGCTAACCCGATACCTTTTCACCATGTATTTCCATCATTCTACCCTCAGAATTAGTTATAATCCACTTAAAAATGCGTAGAGATTCGTTTGCAACATTATATACCTGTTTAGTAATAATGCTAATATAATTAAATGATTTTTCCAAGATTCGTGCATTCTCGTTTAATTCTGGCAAAAGCCAGCCTGCACCCCCTCCCTTACCAAAAAATGGGTGCCCGTACACCTATGCACAAAGAGATTTGTCAAACATTCTTCTTTCATTCCGAGGCGCTCAGTTCATAGGATCGAAACTCGCCGGTGGATAGATTGAGCCCCCCCCCCCCCCCCCCCCCCCCCTCCCAACCAATGCCCCACGACTGGTATATCAAGGGCAGTGTTATGTGCTGTCCTGTCTGTCATAAATTGCATGCATATAAAAGATCCTGTTTTTTCTATTGGAAAAATTTAGCCGATTTGTCAGAGTTATGAAATATTTGGCATCCAATAGCCGATGGTTAATAAGTCAATGTGCTCTAGTGGTGTCGTTAAACAAAACAAAAGTGAACTTAAACTTTTTGTGGAGAATATTAATGTTTGTACAAACAAATTTTCATTAACTGATTTTTGTGCTTATATCCAATTAAGGTTCAAGCACGCTGTCCTGGGCTGTCTGTCCAGGACAGTGGGTTGGTTGTTTGTGGTTAGTGAGAGAAAAGAGGGTGTAGTGGCCTTACACCTACCCATTCAGTCGTTAAAACTCTCTCTGGATGAGAGCCGGTACCGGGCTGCGAACCCTGTACCTACCAACCGTATACATGTCTGATGGCTTAAGTTTGGATTGCCTGAATGATTCTAGAATTTTACCTCCTGATAATTTCGTGCTCTAGTTGTGTCGTTATTGTTGAATACAATAAGTGTCTGTTTACTGGAGGTGTCCGATTCATCAGGTCTAACTGTGTTTGTGTAACATCAGAAAACAGGCAACACATTCGGCCTCAGTGGTGTAGTGTTTAAGCCATCGGTCTTAAGACTGATAGATACTTGGTTCGCATCCCAGTACGGGCTCCCAGCCAGAAGCGAGTTTTGAAGAGACTGCAGGCGCGTTTGCAGGGGCATGTCTCGACTCCCCTATAAAATTCGCTCACAGTCTAGTACCCCCCTGCTAAAAGTTTTGCAAACGTGCCTGGGACTGTCCTGAGTAGAACTATTGTAAGACGTTTGTTTCCCAGCGACAGTCCAGCCAGTGCACCACGACTGGTACATCAAAGGCCGTGGTATGTACTACCCTGTATATGGGATGGTGCATATAAAATATCCCTTGCTGCTAATCGAAAAGAGTAGCCCATGAAGTGGCGACAGCGGGTTTCCTCCCTCAATATCTGTGTGGTCCTTAACCATATGTCCGACGCCATATAACCGTAAATAAAATGTGTTGAGTGCGTCGTTAAATAAAACATTTCCTTCCTTCCTTCCTTCCCAACGACAGAGCACTTTAATCACTAAAATTATATAGGAAATACATTTCTTTGTTCAGAATAGGGCGGGACGTAGCCCAGTGGTACCGGCCTCGATGGCGTCGTGGTTAGGCCATCGGTCTACAGGCTGGTAGGTACTGGGTTCGGATCCCAGTCGAGGCATGGGATTTTTAATCCAGATACCGACTCCAAACCCTGAGTGAGTGCTCCGCAAGGCTCAGTGGGTAGGTGTAAACAAACTTTACTTTTTTTTTCAGCCCAGTGGTAAAGTTTGTTTTATTTAACGACGCCACTAGAGCACATTGATTTTTTATCTTATCATCGGCTATTGGACGTCAAACATATGGTCATTCTGACACTGTTTTTAGAGGAAACCCGCTGTCTCTTTTTACGACAGGCAGCAAGGGATCTTTTATTTGCGCTTCCCACAGGCAGGATAGCACAAACCATGGCCTTTGTTGAACCAGTTATGGATCACTGGTCGGTGCAAGTGGTTTACACCTACCCACTGAGCCTTGCGGAGCACTCACTCAGGGTTTGGAGTCGGTATCTGGATTAAAAATCCCATGCCTCGACTGGGATCTTAACCCAGTACCTACCAGCTTGTAGACGCGCTCGCTTGATGCGCTGTCATTGTGGGATAGGTTGCTGTCGGTGGGCCCATTGGGCTGTTTCCGAGCGATAGAGCATTTTAATCACTAAAATTACATAGGAAATACATTTCCTTGTTCAGAATAGGGGCGGGACGTAGGCCAGTGGTAAAGTGTTCGCTTGATGCGCTGTCAGTCTGGGATAGATTCCCGTCGGTGGGCCTATTGGGCTATTTCTCGTTCCCGCCGGTGCTCCACAACTGGTACATGTATATCAAAGGCTGTGGTATGTGCTATACTGTCCGTAGGATGGTACCAATAAAAATACCTTGCTACTAATGGAACATATAGCGGGTTTGCTCTCTAGGACTATATGTCAAAATTACATGTTTGACATCCATTAGCCAGTTATTAATAAACCAATGTGTTCTAGTCGTGTCGTTAAACAAAACAAACTTGAACTTTTAGCTTTTTGTTCAGAATATTATACATATACATACACATACACATACACATACACATTACACATACACATATACATGTATATATATATATATATATATATATATATATATATATATATATATATATATATATATATATATATATATATATATATATATATACATATACATATAAAAGAAGAAACGCAAAACCACATTGTCGTAACATTTGGAGAATTGATTTAATTATTGAATGGTGAGTCCGATAATTACCAAATGTTGCAGGATTGTTCACAATTCACTCTAGTCCATTGTGAGTAAGTGATAGGACAAACCACCAAGGTCAAGGTCATCTGGAGTCAATACCGGGTGTGGCCTCCGCGTGTGTTGACAACTGCCTGGCACCGCCTGCCCATTGAAGCAACCAGAGTACGGATGACGTCCCGGGGGATGGTGGCCCACTCGGCCTGCAAGGCTGCTGCCAGCTCGGGCAGGGTCTGGGGCTGTGGTTGTCGCTGTCGGAGGCGTCGGTCCAACTCGTCCCATAGATGCTCAATTGGGTTCAAATCCGGTGATATCGATGGCCAAGGAAGGACATTAATGTTGTTGTTCTGTAGGAAAGCCGTTGTGAGACGTGCTGTGTGAGGCCTGGCGTTGTCATGTTGGAACACTGCGTTGGCGTTGGCCATAACTGGAACGATGTGTGGCCGGAGGATCTGGTCAATGTAGCCTTGTGCATTCAGGTTGCCCTGCACGTGGACCAGGTCAGTTCTGCCAGTGTGTGAGATGGCTGCCCACACCATGACACTACCCCCGCCGAATCTGTCCACTTCCTGCACGCAGTTTGCCGCATAACGTTCACCACGACGCCTATACACGCGACATCTTCCATCATGACGTCGGAGCAGAAATCGGGACTCGTCACTGAACCACACCTGTCTCCATCGTAGTTGAGGCCATTGTCGATGAATCTGGCACCACTGCAGTCGGAGTCGACGGTGTTGTGGTGTTAAGATGACACCTCGAACTGGACGTTTGACACGGAATTCCTACCTCACGTAGGCGGTTCCGTACGGTCTGGTCGGATATCCTGCGCAAACCTGGTATTGCTGCGGCTGTGGAGGTGGCAGTAGTCAATCGTTCCCGAAGGTGGCGTACCCGGATGTAGCGGTCCTGCCCGGGGGTAGTGACCCGTGGTCGACCGGATCTAGGGAGGTCACGTGTTGATCCATGTTGCTGGTAACGGTCCCACAGTCTGGAGATGGTGCTTGGGGACACATGGAATGCCCTGGCAACGGCCGTTCTGGATTCGCCTGCGTCTAGTCGGCCGATGGCATTGTTTCTCTGCGGTTCACTGAGACGTGGCATGTTCTGGATTGTCAACTGTCGGCCAGATACAGAGGCCAGGCAAGCGAACACCCTGCACTTTTATACTGTCGGTGTTCATGTTGCACGTGCAGACAACGCACGTGCAGTGGTGACATGGTTTGCACGTGTCTGCGTTTTTGCGAATATTCACATTTTGGAACTTTATTGTACAGTAGCTGCGTTTTATCGAATGTAACCGTGGGAATGTGTTTGGGACATGCAATGACCTTATATTCACAAAGCATGAACCGGTAGGAAACATAAAATCGAGTTATAACCCATTTGTACCCTTTTGCGTTTCTTTTTTTGAAGAGTATATATATACAAGGTATTTCCTATCGCCCGAATGATTCTATAAGACGAGAGTAAATTTTACCTGCTAATAATTTTGTATGTTCGAACATAGGCGTACGGGCTCTCGTTTTTGCAGGGGTTGGGTTGGGGGTGGGGGTGGGATGAAAGGGCAGACTGGCTTTTCCCCCGAATTATACGAAAATGCCCAAATCTGGGTAACAACGTTTATTCATATTAACATTACTACCAAATATCTATATAGGATTGCAAACGAACCACTACGCATGTTTTACATGGATTACAACTAATTTTAAGCGTAGAATGATAAAAATACAAGGTATAAAGGCCTCAGGTTATCACATTTTGCCCGAATATCTCTGTCGTTTTTGACCGAGTTTAAGGCATTTGCTCCAGCACTAGAGTTTAGGGCCTCCACGAGTCCTAAATATTGGACTAGGGTACTCGAGGGTCAAATTCGACCCGGGCCTGAGTACCCGACACTTACACTAGATGATAATGAGACTAAGGAATAAAGTAAAACAGCATTATCTATCTTATTTCCAGTGCTGAACATGGATGTCAAATCATATCATTGTATTGCATTCCATACATTCGATTTTTGTTTTCCCTCCATGTCTTATAATGTAACCGGCGGCAAATATATGGCAAAATGCCGTACAAATATAATTAAATGAGAGTGCTCTTCCTTGCACGGGTACTCGAGTCCTGTTAACGGACTCGAGTCTTGCTAGACTCAGCCCGTGCCCGAGTACTCGACTACTCGTGGAAACCCTTACTAGGGTTGTAGTCGGTCCCGCCCAAAACATGATATCGTGTTGTCGTAAACGGAGAAGCGACAGCTGGTTGTGGTTGACAGGGTGCACACTTTATCACCTGACGTGAAAGCACACAATAATTACTGTAACGGCGTCCGGGATTTTAGATAGAGAATACCACAGCGTGGGGCATCACGATCGTTCACTTTAAAGGCAAACGAATCTAAAATATTTCTTCTGGTGCAAACGAAACTAAAATATTTGTTCTGAGGCAAACGAAATTAAAATATTTGTTCAGAGGCAAACGAAACTAAAATATTTTTTTCTGGTGAAAACGAATCTGAAATATTTGTTTAATTAAAAGTTTGTTTGTTTTGTTTAACAACACCACTAGAGCACATTGATTTATTAATCGTCGGCTATTGGATGCCAAACATTTGGTAACTTATTAATTTATAAAGACCGCCTAATCTTAAATTGTTAATTAAATTTTAAAAGTAATTTTTTTTCTTCAAAATATACCTCAATTAATTTGTGAACACGGACCCAGAGAAAAATAGCCCCAAGTTTCACAACTATCTGATCAAAACTCAAGGAGAAGATCGACTTTTATATGTTCAATTGAAATTATATAAAATAACACCATTAATTAATAATTAAAAAAACTGTTGTTGTTGTTTTAACAACACCACTAGAGCACATTGATTTAGTAATCACCGGCTACTGGATGTGAAACATTTGGTAATTTTGACATAGAATCTTAGAGAGGAAACCCACTACATTTTTTTCCCATTAGTAGCAGGGATCTTTTATATGCACCATCCCACAAAGAGGATTGCACATTCCACGACCTTTGATTTACCAGTCGTGGTGCACTGGCTGAAACTGAAAATAGACCGACGATACTTGTTCAAAGGCCATTCACAAGAATTATAAAGATTTTCACAAGAGTACTATTTCTATGCGGGGCGGGGCATAGCCCATTGGTAAGGCGTGTGTCTGATGCGCGGTCGGTCTGGGATCGATCCTCGTCAGTGACCCATTGGGTGATTGGGTAATTAACTAATTAATTA